>NC_056727.1:885950766-886193266 GCF_019279795.1 Protopterus annectens | reverse complement strand
ACTGACAGAACCCACACTGTGAAAGTGGCAGACTCCAAATCCAACGTCAGACCAGTGACAAGTGGAGTACCACAGGTTCAGTCCTGGATCCTCTCCTGTTTGGTATCTACTTCTCTGAAGTACAGGCTAACACAGAAGGTCTTTGGCTAACGAAGTTCATAGATGACTGCAAACTGGGAGCCACAATCAAAACTCCTAACGATGTGGACAATTTACAAAAGGGCCTCACTGAGACAGATGCCTAGTGTCAAAGCCATGGCCTCAAGCTCAATGCCAAAAAGTGCATTGTCATCCCTTTTGGTAAAAACTCTGTACCCATGAATTACCACATAGGCAGTAGTCTACTTAACACTGAAAGTGTGATAAGAGACCTTGGGACACAGGTACATACATACATACATGCGTACAAATGTTTCAAGTACGGGCATTAAAACCCTTCTAGCTTGCCAATATGCCAAAACACTTGTTCCATTAATAAATGTCCAGGCTGTTCTTAAAAATATCTAAACTAGTACTTGCTTTAATGTAATTTGGTAGTCTGTTCCAAGTGTCAGCTACTCTGTCAGAGAAACAATTAGTACACTTCTCATTCCTATAGAATCTTCTACATAGGTTATCTGACGATTCTCTAGTACTTTTTGATAACCCCAAATATTCCCGAAGGTAGTTGTCCCTAAATGCCCTATACACCTGAATAAGATCTCCTCTTAAATATCTGTAAGAGACACTGTACAGGTTCAGATATTTTAATCTTTCATAATGACTTAGATTCACATCCATGGATGCCCTTAGTATATTTCTGCTGCACTCTTTCCAGTTTATTCATGCTTGTTTTCTTAAAGGGTTTCCATATTGTTATTGCATACTCAAGTTTGGGTCTAATATAACTAACAAACAATGACTTCATTATGTTTGATTTCCTAGACTTTATAAATCTTTTTATACAACCTATAGTTCTATAACTATCATTTGCCAGTTGGTTGATATAATTAGAAAAACTCATAGCTGAATCTGCCCATACACCCAGGTCCTTAAATGAGTCTACAATTTCAATCACTGAGTGCTGTATTAAATATTCACCTTTCAGTTTATGTCTCCCAAATCTCATATGTTTAGTTTTTGATGTATTTATCAACATATTATTCTCCTGTGCCCAAATGGTCAATTTAGTCAAATTATTTTGCAGACATGCCTTATCTGTAACACTTGTAATCAGTTTACCCAATTTCAGGTTGTCAGCATATAGACTGTAGAACACCTCAGATGAAAAAGTAAGGTCTAAAAGATACAATCTAAACAAGTGAGGGCCTAGTACAGAGCCCTGTGGGACACCTTGACTGTAACCAAGGATTTCACCTGCCCAGTTGGTGTGTGATACTTGCCATGTCCTATTTGTAAGCCATGCATCTATCCATCGTATCAACAGTACATCAATACCTAGTTGTACTAATTTATTGATAAGTGTTTTGTGCATGACCTTGTTAAATGCTGAAGTTAAATCTATATAAATCCCAACACAGCACAATTTTTCCATTCATAGCTGTTATTATATTGTTATAGAACATCATGTTACAAGTGGTAATAGATCTATTTTCAATATATGCATGTTGATATATGGTTTCAAGTCCCAATCTATCCAGTTCTTACAATAACTTATCCAGTATTACCTTCTCCATTATTTTTCCACAACATGAAAGTAGGCTTAATGGTCTATATGATTCTGGGTTTATCCTACTCCCCTTTCCCTTAAAGACAGGTTTAATAAGTTCATGTCTCCAATATTGAGGAATCTCCCCATATTTATATGACCTAGTGAATAATAGATGTAATGGCAGTGTAAGTTCTTGCTTGTGTTCGCAGGTCATTGTTACTTATTTCATCTCCTCCCTGCACTCTGTTTGGATCCAATTTGCACAGTTCTTTTTCAATATAATCTAATTTGATTCCAGTATCTGGGGTTACCTGGATGTCGCTAGGACAACTTACCACCCCTTTTGTGGAGCCAAACTGTTTGCATAAGATTTTGTAAATATGGTGGACAATAGTCTCTTCTTTGATAATCACATCGCCATAGTAGTCAGGAAATCCTTCTACGTGGCACACCTCATCACAAAAGGTTTCTCATCCAGGAAAAAAGAGGTAATTGTTCCCCTCTACTTGTCACTCATTAGACCCATTATAGAGTACATCTCCCCTTTTGGTATGTACCTCACAAGACAGCTACAACAACGGGAAAGGCCGCAGAAATACCTCACAAAGAGGATTACCGGCCTCAAACAGATGCTCTATGCAGACCGTCTCAAAAAAACTCCAGCTTTACTCCATTGCATATCGCCTACTCAGAGGTGATCTCTGCCTAACATACAAAGCTATGTCAAACCCAGAGTTGTTGGACATGCTCCACTTAAAGAAACCCCAATCCCTTTGAGCTACATGCTCTAGGGACCTAAACCTTATCACCACAATAAACAGAATATGCTGGAGGGATAGATTCCTGTCCCAGAGACGTCCCATACTCTGGAACAAACTACCTATCTATATCAAACAAAGCCTATCATTAGCACTCTTCAAGAAAAATCTTGATGATTGGATGGGAGATAGGAAATTCACCCCGGGGATCACTTCTGTGGCTCTGCTCAACAGGGGCACAGGAAAATAATTTTCTTGGGCGGCGAAAACCAGAGTACCTTTTGGCTAGGCTTATAGAGGCCCTAGGGCCAATAGCCTAGTACCTACCTATGAACCTATGAACCTATATGATAGAAAGTTAATTTGATAGAAATTCATTTGACCGAGACCATAACACCAAAAGTGCAAAAGACTGAAAACCCATTTGACTGAAACTCATAACAGTGAAACATTACAGTAAAAGGTATATAGCCTTTCTCCCACTGTAGTGCGATCCTGGAGTTAGTATATATAGTTAGGGGGTGTGTGGGGGGCACAGCCCCCCACATAGTGTAGGTAAATATTGCTTTCTGCAAAGAGTTATTCATTGCAGTTATAAGTATCCATGTGTATGGTTTAAAATATATGAGGTATATATATATATATATATATATATATATATATATATATATATATATATATATATAATGATATTAAAAATTCAAACATTAGATCTGCGTACATAATTCCCAGTATGCTGGGATTCCAGTTCACGTGTGCAAAGTCTCTGGCAAAGGTGGTACAGGCAAGGATTAGTTTTAGACGAAATATAGGAGCAGGTGTTGTTTTAGATTGAAGATAATGTACTCTGGATTGGTTACTGGCTATTATCTATTCAGTCAAAACATTTCAAAATATTATATGTAAGCGTCTGCATGAGCTGTGATGGCAAGGAGAATTTTGCTCAAGTAGCAAATCTTATTTCATTTTGTTAACTTTCTGTGTTTTGTTTTGATTCTTTTCTTTCCTTCATTTCTTCATTCCAGATATTATTACTTACTGTCCCTCTGATATTTATCAAAACGGATTGTGTGTAGTATGAACCATCTATTTTAACATTACTGGAGTAAAACTGCATGTTGATTGCTTGTGTTAAAGTTTGGTTTCACATGCAAGACATAACCAAGCTGGATTTTATGAAATTCTTAATAAAAGTGCATCCTATGGAACTTTTTCACAATACTCCAGTACTTTATCATGTTCAGTCCAAGAATAGCTTTTCTTGTTCAGATGCTGATGTCTGCACTTTTTATTCCTGTGACACAGATACCTGTAGTAGTGATGTGAACCGATATGTGAATCTGGATTATTTTATTTCTGCACTTAAAAGTCAATTTATATCTATTTTAAGTGTAAAGTATTACTAGGGTTTATATTTGCTTTTTGAAACTGAACATAATTTTTATTATTATAAAGGTAATTTTTTTAATTTGAATAAGACAGAAGAGCATGCTTTGAAAAGATATAGCAAACAATGTACACACATGGCCTGGTTCCAAAAGGCCTCCTCTCAGAGTAAGTGACCATTTAATCTGAGAGCAGGTCTTTTGAAATCTGGCCACCAGTATAAGCCTGTTTATAGGTAGGCCTTACACTGAAGTAAGTCACTTACACTCTGAGCGAGGCTTTTGGAATCAGGGCAGACTTACACTGAGATATCCCTTTTGGAATCTGGCACTTACATGGCACGGGGAATACCATGATCTAGAAGGTGGTCCAATAAGGTAAGACTGCATTATTGGCTAATTTGCATATCTCTAAAGTACATTTACTACCATTGCTGATATGCATGTTGTAGTAGTAAACTATTGTTCATGTAGGCAGTGGCATCCCCCCTCACATACACACACACACACACACACACACACACACACACACACACACACACACACACACACACACACACACACACACACACACACACGTTCCCAGAACATGAACACATGCACATGCCTCCCACACATCACAGTCTCTGTCCTTAACCTGTCCACCATCATGTTTCCTCCCACCACTGTAATAGCTGACGTGATCTTACAACACATATCTATAATGCTCTGGTAGCTAACGTGTCACTTCCACCCCCGATCCCTATACTGCTGTCGGTGCCAGTACAGTACTTCCATTTAAGAGTAATCCCTGATGTCTAGTGAGTCCCCCACCTCCCAATCCCTGTGATTCTGTTCATGCCATTACAGCAATTCTATTTAAGAGTAATCCTTAATGTCTAGTGAATCCCCTCCCCTTCCAGTCCCTATGTTCCTTTTCATGCCACTACAGCACTTCCATTTAAGAGTAACCCCTAGTATGTTGTGAATACCCCCACAGTCTCTCGATCCCCATAACATGATTGTGGTAGGTAGTTGAACATGGCTTTTTGGATGTGTTCAATACCACAATGTGATGGGGACAACCATGTTGATTTATACAGCTGAAGTCTTTTATTTAAAACTCTGAGATGTGAGGAAAGCCCTGAAGTCTGAGAAACAAAATGTTCATCAAAAGGAAAGTTTTTTATTTAAATTCTGCTTAAATATTTTAAGTTGCACTCATAGTGACCTGTGTTGTGCTACTTTTTTTTGTACTTTTCTGCATTTTACCATGTTTTAGACAAAGTACAATCCGCGGTGGTGCAGCGGTAGCGTTGTTTCCTTACAGCAAGAGATTCTTCCATTTGATTCTCGGCTGGAGTGCGGGGAGTGCCTTCTGTGTGGAGTCTGCATGTCCTCCCCATGGTTGGGTGGGAGTTCGAAAGACATGCGTAAATGGGCATGCCTTCGTTGAAGGTTGGATGTCAAGCTGGCACCTCGGCGTTCATGAAAATCTACTGCCAATCATTAATGGAACAACAATAACAACCATGTTTTATTCAAAAAAGTTATCTGTTTGCATTTTTTAGTTTCTTCTAGGACCTTAGTCATGTAGCTTCATTTGTAATTATGGAAGATTGTGTATAATTGCAAGATTTTTGCATCGTTTACGCATTATACTGTGCTTCTACCTCCATAAGTAGAACTGTTTGAAAAGCTAGCTGTTTGCATTTTGAACCCTGTCTGGGGCCTTAATCTTGTAATTTTATTCACAGTTGTGCAAAACTGTGCTTTACTGACAGATGTGACCCTCATCAGTTTGTTTATTACAGCATTTTCCCATAAACAGCATTGCTAGTAAATTTCTGCAAAGTCTGTTATCTTAGTCTGTGTTTGAGATAACAGTAGTGACAGTATTGTGAATTCTGCTCCTGGATTTGTGCGTCAGTACTTTTACAGCTGTATATACTTCAGTTTTGCTGCTAGAGTCTTATATTCTGGTTATCATTTGTCTACTGTAAGCTGCATTCCAGTGCTGTTCTGTTTACTTTGCAACTGTTTTTATCTTGTTCTTTCTGCCTCCTTCAGACCCTAGTGGCACATTAAAATTCTAACCATAGTACTAGAGCTCCAATATTGGTTTTATTTGATTGGCTCCAACTCTAGGAAATCTGCTTCCTAGAGCTTGAATTTTTATCCAACTTTTTCCTGTTGTGATTTTAAAAGGTGGTGTACTGGCTTCCGCCCCTTACTGTAAATTACTTCCAAAGTCCATCCCTCCCTTCTTTCATTGCTATTGACTCTTGCGTAAGGTATTTAAGCACTTTTCCCATCCATTATTTCTATATATCCATAATACTAAGTGCCTACCCAGCAAATCAGTATAGTTCTTGAGTATTATTCCTATTAAACTACTCTTAGAACTAAAACATGTAACTTAGTTTGTCTAAACAAACAAGTTTAGAGCAGCTAGCTTGTATGTCAAACAGCTCTACTATCAAATCCTAGCACATTCTAACCTAGACTAATGCCAAAACCCATAGGCCACCTAAGAAGACCTCTGTATAGCCCAGTGTATAACCTACAGTAGCCTACCTAAATACAGGTCAGGACAATTTGAATATGTATTTTCCAAATATCTCTGTAGCCAGCTTGGTAGATGTGGCATCCTGAGATAATGTAGCAACTGTCTTATGTTCACAGACTACCTTAAAGTCCTTAAAGAAACAAAAAAAGAATGTGGGAGATGCATATAAATAATTTCACTGTAGGCAAAAATTCTTGCATACAAACAAGGTTGTCAAGATCACACATAGTGTCCACCACACACATAGACCGACATGCTGAGGCACTAAAAAGCAATCTTCCCAAATCTCAAAGACCTCCTAAGCCTATAAATGGCAGTGTCTGTCCTCAGCAAACTCTAAATCACTCACAGAAAGCAACAACAAACAGCACAGGTATGCCGACACCCAGTGGATCCCATCCACAAAGCTTATAAGGCAAGCACAGGGCTCTTGTGATAGGGGACTCCATTGTACAGCACACAGATGCCTCACTCACTGAACTAAACAAGGAGAAGATGACTGTTACCTGCTTATCTGTAACCAGGATCTGACAAGTTATGCATGCACTCAAGTCATTACATCACAAGTAGCAGTATGATTGCATCATAGTTCGTGTGGGAGTTAATGACCTGAGACATACTTCCCTGGACTATATGAAGAGACACATTGTTGATTTCTCTGAATATGTCTCTCAGGCAGTTATGTGCCTTAAAGTGAGCAGCATTCTACCTTCACCAAAAATGATGTCACAGTATAAACAAAAGATGAATACTTCAATAATTGGGTTAGTTTCTGGTGCATTTTCTGGGGGATTCAATATTTGTCAGCATGGGAGGATATGGTTAACAAACCACATTACTTTGCAAAGGATGGTCTGTACCTGTCTCCCACTGGCTTCGGAATATTGGCTGAAACTTTATCCATCCCCTTAAAGCCTTTCTTAGGTAATACCAAATTGACAAAGTTACCAACATTGCAAATAAATCCCAAAGAAATCTAAAGATATTACTGCTCAATGCTAGGAGCCTAAACAAAAAACTCCACACCCCACAAGCTCTCCTCACTCTGGAGAAAATAGACATCTCTGCCATTATTGAGACATGGTTTAAATCCAAAGAAAGTACTCCAGCAGTGCAAAGCTTCAGTGCTTTTCACACATTTAGATCATCATCTACACATAAAGGGACAAAGATGGAGGAGACTCCATCTATATTAGCAACAAGTATAATTGTAGGTTGGCTAAGCGGGAAGATGGCCTGGGATTTACCCACATGCAAAGCACCATAAACAAAGTCCCATACTATATCCTAGCAAGATATAGGTCACCCACTACTTACCAAGAATCCTGTAGTTCATACCTAGGCCTACAAGAGATACTCACCATTAAACTGAATACCCTATTCATGGGATACTTTAACTACCCCTCAATAGACTTGGAAACATCCACTGCCTCAAAACTCACAGGCACAATGATTCTTGGACTTTATTTACACAAATACCTTTGACCCAATAGTGTGCACTTCCAGCAGAGGTTTAAATATACTGAACCTGGTGCTCAGCGATATGGGACAGTGCTGCACAGTCCACAGTGTCACATTCTCATTGGTGAACTCCGACCACAAAGCCATCACTCTGATATAAAAATCAACTTGGTAATCCCAGCAAACCCTAAGAGTTAAGAACTATTCTAAAGCAAACTACATCCTGTTAAGCAACAGTATGTCAAAATTCAGTGCCCCTCCTAACCCGGGTTCACAGCAACTTATGCAGAATTGTTCACAGAGACTGCGTACAACCATGTAAATGACTGTATAGTGGCTGCTGTACCTATTAGAAGGAAGCCCAAAATAAATTGTAAAAACAAACTACACTAGTGCAATCCAAACCTTAATAGGTTAATAACAAAAGGAAAAAAGCCATGGCAAAAATCAGGAAGCACAACTCCCATAATGATAAAAGCTCTCTAATTAAACTAAACAGGAAACAAAGAGGATTAATTAAGTCCAACAAGGTCAATTACATGGTCAAGATAGCCTCACAGGCTAAAGACAACCAGAGAGACATAGCAAATCTGCTGGCTGACATATTCAGCGCAAAATTCACCCCCACTCCTTTCCCCCTCCTCCCATGAAATACCTACTAGTGTAACCTACCCAACTATTAGCAGGGTTCAGGTCCTGGTAGTGCTTTTTAAAGCCAAAATCATAGCCTCAAGGGGCCCTGACAATATCCCTGGATTCCTCCTAATAGCTTGAAACATTATCTATCAGGACCACTTGAGTTACTTTATAACTATAGTCTTAAAACATGCTTTGTAAGATGAGAATGGAGGACTGCAACTGTTATCCTACTTCACAAGGGAGAACTACCATCTGACCCCAAAAACTACAGACCCATTTTTCTGACTAGTCTAATATGCAAAGCCATTGAATGAACCATCATGGAAATGATCAATAAAGGCACAGGCAACCTTCAGATACTGGATTCAGTTTGGCTTTGTCAAGAGAAGGTCATACCTACTAAAATTGATGGGCTTCTTTGAGACAAGCCAATGGATGAAAAAATGGCCTATACTGCCTACCTGAATCTGGTTAAGGCATTTCATATAATACCTCACTTGGGTATAGTTGACAAACTCACCAAACTGGGCATAAACCCCTATATAACTCACTGGATTTTCAGCTGTCTCACAGTTAGGTCCCAGGAAATAAGAACTGGTGAGACCAGTCACCAGTGGGTACCTCAGGGATCCATGGAGGGACTGCTTCTATTTGGCATCTACTTCTTGGAGTTAAAGGCTAATGTTAAGGGCCTTTGGTTGACCAAGTTCACAGATGACTGTAAATTGAGAGCTATTACAGAGTTTCCACATGACACCAGCATCTTACAAGAGGGTCTAACACAGACAAATGACTGGTGCCAAAGTCATGGATTAAAACTCAATACTAAGAAATGCATTATAGTGCCTTTTGACAAAACTACCACCCAAGCTAATTACTCCATTGATAAGACACCCATAAGAGCTGAACCAGTAGTCAAGGATCTGGGAACGTATGTAGACAGAAACATGCAGCCAAGGTAGTAAGAAAATCATTCTCTGTTGCCCAACTTATAAGTAAGGGCATGGCATCCAGGTCCAAGAAAGTCATAGTGCCACTTTATTTGACCGTTAGACCCATCATTGAGTGTAATGTCCCCTTATGCATGTACCTGACCAACCATTTGCAACAGCTGGAATGCCCACAAAGGTTCTTTACCAGGAGAAACCAGGGTATAAACACATTGTTCTATATGGATCACCTTAAAGCCTATCTCTGTACTCTGTCTCCTACACGCTACTGAGAGGTGATATATGCCTGGCATACAAGGCATACTCTGATCCAGCACTGATGGACCTTTTGCACATATGCAAAAGGAACAGCATCAAAACTCCTAGATCCAAGGATTTAAATCTTCCTTGTGACATAAGCAAGTCATGTTGTTGAGACAGATATGTGTCTCAGTGGATCTTCGTGGTCTGGAACAGACTCCCCGTTCATGTGAAGCACAGTCCATCCCTAACCCTATTTAAATGTAATATTAACCAACGGATGGAAAACCAGAATTTGACCCCATGTCTCTGATAGACAGAGGCACAGGGTAACTATGTCTAAACTAACATACCCCACACATAACCTTTAGAAACTTCCTAACTACATACCCCACCCAAATAAATGTTCATGATACATAGGGACACCATTGGGTCAGGTTGCATGTCTTGGTTTATAAAGGCCCTGGTGGTTGTAAGCCAAGTATATACCTATGAACCTGTGAACTTATTTTTTGAATTTCTTGGTTATATAGATGCCTTCGTGGAGCCGGTACCTGGAGAAAGATGACATTGCTAATTAGCACATGCTTCTCTGTGGAATGCCGTATTAGCATTCAGCATGGCCATAGGGTCAGAACTATGTGGTGCTGCATGTTTTCACACTACAGCACTGTGCATGACCATATTAGGGCAGTAGCTGAATCAGGAAAAGGTACGAGGATGTGTAAATGGAATTGTGCACTTTGCTGTATGTTAAAGAAACTCAGCCAGAATGTGATCTCTTATTATTGATATATAGATGATTTCATTTTTATATGTAAAAACAGTGTTAATGAGTTTCTGGATATATATTTTTTAATTTTTGAGAAAGAACTGTTCTAATGTTTGTTTTACTTACAACTCACATGATTCACAAAATAGTATTCTGATTATATGGGAAAGCAAATGCTTATACCTTTGTTTTGTTAAATTCTACTGAACATCCAAAACATGCCACTCAGGATCTCCCTTGTAAGGAATTACATAGAGCTAGGAGACCCTGTAATAGCTGGTCTGACTTCATATAAAGGAAGTGCTTTTGGCTAGGGGCTATGATAAGAATACCATATTAAGGACATTTTGGAAAGTTTGTGACCTAACAGAGAGCTTCTAGTTTCTAAGGCTATCAAAAAACATCTCAAACTGGACTTTGTGAATAATAAAGACTGTCACAGGGAAGAGATTTTTGCATTGTTGAGCATTCTCTATTAAGTAACTGATACACTGGGGTACACTTAAAGAAGACTGTTTTTTAAATGTTTTTTGATCAAACAAGTCTACATGCTTTTAGAAGGGAAGAACATCACTGATTACTTAGGTCACACTATCTAGTAGAGATGTTAATTAATTAATTGCTTTTATGTGAGTATGGGTATGCATTTAATTCATAGAAGTTTAGACAAGGTGGCAGCAGACAAATGTAAAAATTGTACACATTATCTGCTTTCTATCATTGCAGGTGCAGATAATGGTTCTTCATGCTGTCTGGTCATCACAGTTAGAGGTAGGAGTTTCTTAACTGCAGTTTCCAAAGGTGCATCATAAGTTTTGGTTGTAGTCATGTGGGAAACTCTAAATTCCTTAATTGAACTTCCATCTCATTTTCAGATGGACAAACTGGTTCGTATCTCTGAATCTTGCTCTGATTTCATCAGTATGCTTTCTCACAGATGAACCATGACTAATGACCACTGATTAAGACATAGATCCTGGAGGATTTATGAATGGAATCCATTAAGGACTAGTACTGTAACTACGGTGCCTCACATGAGCCATTTCCAGGGGCAAAACAAACAACTTTATATGTTAACTGAAAAGTCATTGTCTAATCACATTGTTTTCTCTATATGTTTATCAGATGAAGCAAACTCAGGTTTAAGGTGGGTCTCAGACTTTGTGATGTAAGCATTTCTGCAAATGATAAATCTATCACTCTGAGGAGTAATGGTGTAATTAAATAAAAACATGGCAGGCTTGTTTCCACATTCTTAGCTTTCATTTTCATGAACCCCAGGATTCAATAAAGGGATTTCTCTGTGCCAGAATAGTGCAGCAGTTTCTGCATGGAATATGGCTGCCGAGTGATTCAGTAAACAAGGCTGGGGGTGTGCATGAGCCTGCTAGCACTATTCTGGCTTGGACACCACTGAATAATGCTAATTACCTCATTTGCTGGTGGAAACCATGCAAATGAGGTGAATTAGTGATTCAGTAAGCTGTGCTGGCCTCCCCTCAGAACAGTGTCCATTGCAGAAATATATTCGGTTACTGACCGTGTACATTTCTGCAAATATCAGAACGGGGGCATGACATCTCAAAGTAAAGTATGTATTATAATCATTAGGCATGCCAATGGCCAAAAATATGGCCATTGGCATGGAAAAGAGTTGCACATTTTTAAAAATCAAAGTTTTTTTTTTTTGGCCGATTTCAGCAGTTTAAGCGCAACACAGCAACACACAAACGAGATTGTGCTGAAAATAAAAACAAAAATGTGAAAAGACAATTTTTAAGTGAAATCTGCATTTTGCCATTATAGTGGGTAGCATGCAGAATCAAAACAATAACAGGTAACACTGGTTGCTAAGGAGAAAGGTTGTGGTTTAGTGGTGTAACAAGGGACTAAGCCAGTGGAGTATGCAAATTAGCAGAATTTACTGAATCACAAAATGGGAGACCATTGTCTGGCTGAGCCTAACCATGTAGGAACTATAAGGCAGAGGTGTAAGCAGGAGAAGCAGCTGACATAAAAAGGGGTGTGTCACGCTTGGTGTATGCACATTGGTGCTCCACGGCTTCCATTTGAGCTTAGCTAAACACAGCTAAGCAAGGTGGTGTGTCTGAGGCTGTATTTATTTATTCCATGAAATGGGGAGTGTGCTCACATCCAGGTGAGGGCCATTTCTGCTTAACAGTGTTTACTTTAGCTAAATGGGTTTGAGCGGCATGCACTGGCTCTTAACAAAACAAAAAAAAAATGGAAATAGCAGAGCTGTTTACGTTTGGGCAGTGGGTTTGTACGGAGCACTGCGGGGCTTAAAAGGGGTGGAAATGGGAAGGGGAAAAAAACAGGAAATAGCAGAATAAAAGCAATCAAGTACAAATAATATAGCTGGCAGGTGGAATGTATCCTAGTCAGCCAATCATACAGTTAGCATCTGCAACACAACAGTATAATTTGTGCAAACACCTTTCAGTCTGTTTTTTCCCCACAAACTCTGCACCATTGGTGTAGACACTCAGGGGAGTTTTAACCAACAAAATGTTAGGGGCTGCTGTCACTTTGATACATCAGTATGTGCTAGAGGCTGAGGGCAGTGTGGAGGATAATGCTGACAACTGCCACAGACTGAGGAAGAGGAGAAGAGTGTTCAGACCCAGGGTAACCTACCAGGGGCTACATGATCTAGAAATAGTAGGTGGACAGGGACATAATTCAGCAACTCATCAAGCTCTACCAGTCTCTACCTCAGACCCAGAGCCAACAGAGGGGAGCCCATCCCAGTGGATACCAAGGTATGTGTAGCCTTAAGAATACTAGCTACAGGTACTTTCCAAAGACCTACTGGGGAGATCATGGGGGCCTCACAGGCATCTGCATTCAGGGTACTCCACCAGTTCCTGGATGCCATGCAACCACATGCCAAGGAGCACATTTACTTCCCCAGCACCTGTGAAGAGAGGACCAGCAATATGTGCCTCTTCCACCATGTAGCAGACTACCCAGAGGTACTGGGTGCCATATTCTGCACGCACATCCACATCAAAACACCACCCGGTGAACAGGGTAGGGTCTATGTAAACCACAAGGGCTTTCACTCCATCAGCTGTCAGGTCATGTTCAATGTCCAGGGCATTATCATCCCCTCATGCAAGCTATCACGACTCTCACATCTAGCATTCCTCACAGCTGTACCAGGGATTTGCCAGGGGGACATCGCGTATGGCCATCTGGTGGGGGATGCTGGCTATGCACTGGAGCCGTGGATGATGATACCCATTAGAAATGCACATATACCCACCCACTCAGGAATGCCATAATGAGGCACACACACAAACCAGGATCATTATAGAACATGTGTTTGGGATGCTCAAGTCACGGTTCTGCTGCCTTGACATATCTTTTGGAGCCCTGCAGTACTCTCTAGCCACATGTGCACACATGTTCATAGTATGTGCCATGCTACACAATATGATCCTGCTGAAACAGCTGCTGCAGGAACAGCACAGGGAAGGGCCACACAGCCCCCCACCATTGCCAAGGTCCCCACAGGCACAGAGGGACTCAGAGGAGGAACCCCCTGAGTCAGCTCCTGTAGGCAGATGCAGGCATGCCCAGTATGCCCTGGCCTTAGCAAAGAGACAATGCATAGCACACATACTGGCACTGTAGGGACCTAGGGACTGACACCTCTCTCTCTGACTCACATACACAGTAAAATGGATGCCACACACATCACACTACCTGTACCTTACCATGTATAGGCAGTGTACTGCGTGCATCCGACATAGGGAGTCCTCAAGCACTGTCCTCACAACTGCTGCAGGCACAAGGTAAGTCAGTCTTCTTATCAATAAATGAATAGATTAGTATGTTCTGGTAGCATACCTATGGTATTGCTGCATGCATGCAAGAGAATGGGGTGGCCTACTGGGATAGCAGCAGACAACTGACAGCTGTGTGGGACACCAGGAAATGTTTGCCCAATACTGGCTTCCCCATACTATGCAGTAGTACCTAAGGTGACAAATCCCACTGCAGTATATGTGGGGGGGGGGGGCAACTAATGGGGGTCATAGGTCACAGGCATGAATGTCAGTGTAGGGGTCCCATACTCACCCCTCAGCCTCACTCAGCAAGTCAGCTGTAGAAAACCATAAAGAAATGTCTGGCAAAGGCCAACAAATGGTGACAATGATGAAATACCCCCTCTACAGACTTACACAGTGATAGCACAGCAGGCCTTGCATTTGCAGTAAGTCTCTGAAGGGTAAGAAGTCTAAAACTCAAATGTATACCATTACAATCTGACCTGAGGTGTTTAGTGATATGCCTCTAGTCTCAAAGACAGGGCACAATACTATGCTAAATTGAACCAAAATGTAAAGCAATTATCAGCACAGTATGTGCAAATGTGTGCAGTTGACAAGTGTCCCCCCCTCACCCATATTCCCAAAGAAATGCAATAACATGTATGTTTGCAGGGAAACAGCAGTAGAGCACACATTGTCAGGACTGTCCCAATCCACATGATAACTTGTTGCATATCCACAATATGCAGGGGTCAATGAGCTATGTATATGTGTGGTTAATACTGTCATGATGTGGCCAGCACTTACTCCCGGCTGTTGTGTTGTAGTGGCCTAGGTACAGTGTTGTCTTTGACAGGGCCATGTTCCAAGAACTGCAGTGCCAGCTATTCTGCTTGTCAGCTACACCTATGGTAGGAGTTGTACACACTGTCCAGATGTCAATATCTGTTAATGCAGGAAAGCTGTACAGGTCATAAACAGGGGGCCACACATATGGACAGTACACAGCTTGGAGTAACCTGTACAGTGCCTAGCATACATCTCAACTGTACAGACCTATTGCAGAATGTCAAGAGGTTTGCATCATAATTGTGGTCTGTATAACATGAAATAGTGGCTGTCTGGCAATTCACTGGCAAATCACATAAAACTAAGTTCAGAAAAAAAAAGACAGATTGTAGTGTGAGACTTCATACTATATAGAAACACACCTGTTATTGAATCACCTTTCTAGGTTTGCAAGGCCAATACTTAAAAATTGTCCCTATATTTAGGCCTCTGTCCCCCAATTACCTATGGTATGTCCAGATGTTTGGCTCTCAGAAGTTGAGAGATATGGTGCCTAGTAGGACAGCAGGTACCTGAAGGTCAGTGTACTGTCAGTGTATAAAAGGCTGACACCTTTCTGTGTCAGCACTGACAACATGTCACTGGCCAACAGCCATACCCCTGGAATGACACAGGTTGTCACAGAAGGTGCACAAGTATGCCTTGTATATCTTTTCTGCTCATCCTAACATTGCATTTGCTTGCCAACTATTTGCAAAACAAGAAAGGGTCATGTCAAAACAGTAATGGAAGACAGTGGGGAAGCAGATATTATACCCATGAGAGCAAATAAGCAATTACCAAACCAGTCTCCCAAGTGTCTATGTTTGGCAGAACATTATTAACACCCTGTCCCCATGTGTGGGCCTTTGTCTGACTGTCATATTTGAGCCTGTCCAGATGTCAGTCTGTGATGGTATGACAGCTAGGCCCACATGTAGCCTCATAATAACATATAGCAAAACAAATCGTCTAAGGACCACAGCAAATGGTGTGGTGCAATGATTGACAACCTGCTAAATAGGCACAGTCAGAGGTGTGAAGTCCACAACCCTGTGTGTGATGTGACGGCATGTACCCCACCCACATCAGAATTACAAATATGTAGCAGTCACTATGGCCAGGGTCTTGCAAACACTAAGACCTTACCAGAAACCCCAAACACCTACCCTACACAGATAGGCTAAAAGCACTGTCCCTCTACCCCATTCCATACAGACTCTGCTGAGGTGACCCCTGTCTGTCATACAAAGCAATCCAGACCCTGCCTTGATGGGACTGCTGCACATCTGGAACTCAAGGTCCACTTCATCAACCTGTAGGAGCAGCATCAACCTGGGATTTGATATCTGTATAGCTTGTTGGTGTGACAGATACGTGTACCACACACTCCCCCATCTGTGGAATGCACTCCCTGTCAACAGCAAGCCAAGAGTCTCAATACCCTTAGTGATGTGCTCCCTGCATAAGTGCATGGGAAACATAAAATACAGTCTTGTGATCCCACCTGTGTCCCTGCTGGACAGGGGCTCTGTGTGCTGACATGTTATAACATGGGCTAAACTCTCGTCTGTGTGGGTAATAAGGGCTTCAGGGCCAACACCCTACTAACATCATAGCAACCTATCAACCTATACACAACTGTCTGTCAGTGGTTCACCACATTACTCTGTACTGCTCTGCCACTGACATAGCCGGAAGTCACAGTGCTATGTGGAATATACTACACATATAATGGACATTTCTGCACATTAAAATGCACTCTGCACCCATAACTCCCAACCTCTGACAGCAAGACATCTGGACAAGGTTATAAATAAAAGTGGGACAAAGGCACAATGATAGGCACTTGTTGTAAATATTGTCCTTGCATACTGAGAAAATTGGTAGAATAAGGGGGTTTGCATTAGCAGGAATTGTCTGAAGGTTATGAAGTCTGAAACACTAATGTCTGTCATTATTTTGTAATGCCAGTCTTCAATTATATGCAACTAACTTGCCATAAAAACACAAGTTTATGTAGACTGGATAAAACTTCTAGACAAACGCCTGGACAATCTGATAAAAAATGTACAGCTGAGAGATATGGCCAAATCAGGATATGACTTTTCAGGTAAGAAGAATACCACACAAGCAAGGGATCCCCAGCCAGTATATCACCAAGTTGCTGGTGTTTACACAGCTTCATCAGTCAACCGGATGTAGCCACACCTCTCAACTGACCTTTTTGGGAAAGAATGTATATAGTCAGGTTCATAATATTGGTCTGTACATCATACATCTTGTATTCCTCTGGTAAACCACTGTGATTATCTGAGGATGTCTGTCACTAGGTAATGACACAATACATTCCAATGTCAAACTTCAGATAGGTCAGAAAATGTCTGCTAAAACAAACCCAGTACCTCTAGGAAAGTCCTGTTTACTTTTTAGAGGTATGGCTGTAGCACACAAAACCGCGGACCAGAGTACAACTATCTCTGGAATGGAGTCCCACTCTCACTATAGAAGGTCATATTGAGCATGCTTCTACACTTAGAGAATCACAGTCCATCTTCGAACCCACATCGGACTATATAACTGTATTGTGCATATATGTCTTTGCAAACAGACAGCTATATACACCTTAACCATCCCTACACAGACCCATCAGACAAGATTATCCTCAGCTAGCTGTAGTTGGCCCATATGTGATATATCTGTATCTGTTGCTTGTGATATACAGACATATATATATATATATATATATATATATATATATATATATATATATGGGCAACAGATAACAATATGTCAAGCATACACACACACATAGACATGGGGAAGAGAGAGACAGACAGTGATAGAGAGAAAGACATAGGGGGACACACAGAGAGTGAGTCATACACACGGATACCCTGAATGGCATAGAGTGATGTCCGGCTGCGGACAGTGGCATACCGGTCGTAACCAGTCACATGTGCCAGCATGAAGGTGAGCATCATTGTGTAATAGTACTGAGGTGGGGTAATAAAATCACATCACCTGCCTTTGTGTGTGTGTCTGTAGGGTTACGTATTAGGAGGCTGTTCCCACTCAGTACACTTCCCATTGCCCTACTTCACAAGATCTGCTGCTGTCATTCACATTAGAAGTACCATTGGACACCTGTCAGCTCTGTAGCATGTGTGATAACTGCGTAATACTGTAGTACTAATAACTAGATAGGTAGGGGTTCTAATCTCAGTCCAGGCAAGTGTGTGTGTGTGTGTGTGTGTGTGTGTGTGTGTGTGTGTGTGTGTGTGTGTGTGTGTGTGTGTGTACATGTGTTTGTTTGTAGGTGAAACAGTTTTAGGCCATTCCCACACAGTACAGTTCCCAGTGCCCCACTTTAATAGTCTGTTGATGTCATTCCCCTTAGAAATACCTTTGCATAGCCCCATCCTTATAAGCTCCATGGTGCATACAATGATTATGTAACAGTATAGTACAAATAACTAGATAGGCAGGGTTTCCATTCCCAGTTCCAACAAATGTGTGTGTGTAAGTTTGCATGTTTCTAGCCTGAAATATTTTGAGGACTTCCCCACTCACAGCACTTCCCAGTGCCCTAGTTTAGCAGTCCAGGTGATGTCAGTCACTTTAGAAGTACCTTTGTGCACTTGTCAGTCCTATAAGCTCTGTAGCACATGCGATAACTGTGTAACACTATACTACAAATAACTAGATAGGCAGGGGTACTATTTCCAGTTCTGGCAAATGTGTGTATGTACAAGTGTGTGTGTTTGTAGGCTGAAGTATTTTGAGGACTTTCCCACACAGTACACATCCCAGTGCCCTACTTTAGCAGTCCTGCTGATGTCATTCCCCTCAGAAGTACCTTTGGACAGCTCTCAGCCATATAAGCTCAGTGGTGCATTCAGTAACTATGTAACAGTATAGTAAAAAGAACTAGATAGGCAGGGATTTGATTCTCAAGTCGGGCAAATGTGTATATGCATGTGTATGTACAAGAGTCTGTATGTGTCTAGGACAAAGTATTTTGAGGGCTTTCCCACCCACAACACTTCCCAGTGCCCTATTTTAGCAGTCCTGCTGATGTAATTGCCCTTAGAAGTACCTCTGGACAGCACTCAGCCCTTTAAACTCCATGGCACATGTAATAACTAAGTAACAGTATAGTATAGATAACTAGATAGGCAGGGGTTCTATACTCAGTTGTGGCAAATGTGTGTGTGTGTGTGTGTGTGTGTGTGTGTGTGTGTGTGTGTGTGTGTGTGTGTGTGTGTGTGTGTGTGTGTGTGTGTGTGTGTGTGTGTGTGTGAAGGTGTTTGCAAGTGTGTATGTTTGTAGGGCAATGGGTGTGTGAGTGTGAAGGTGTTTGTAAGTGTGTATGTTTGTAGGGCAATGTATTTTGATGTCCTTCCCACCCAGTATATTTCCCATTGCCATACTTTGCAAGGGCTCTTGCTGTAGCTCACCTTAGACATACCTTGCGACACTGTTAAATCCTATAAGCTCCGTGGTGCATGTGATAACTGTGTAACACTGTAGTACACATAACTAGATAGGTAGGGGTTCTAAACAAATGCTGGCAAGTGTGTGTGTGTGTGTGTGTTTTTGTGTGTGTGTGTGTGTATGTGAATTCCATCATCTGTGTGCGTGCGTGTGTCTGTGTGTGTGTGTGTGTGTGTGTGTGTGTGTGTGTGTGTGTGTGTGTGTGTGTGTGTGTGTGTGAGAATCATATCCTCTGGGGGTGTGGGTTATACAATTTTGAGGCATGTACCTCCTAGTACACATCCCATTGCCCTACTTTACAAGGCTTGCTGATGTCATTCACCTTAGATGCACCTGTATACACTTGTTAGTCCTCTATGCTCTGTGGCATGTGCAATAACTGTGTAATACTATAGTAGAAATAATTAGATAGATAGGGGTTCTAATCTCAATACTGACAACTCTAGTAGTGTGTGTGAAGCGTGTGTGTGAAGTATATCCCCTGTGGCTGTTGTGTGCATAGGTTATACCATTTTAAGGCCTGTTGACCCCCTACCCATGCCATTACTTTAAAGAGCCTGTTAATGGCATCTGCCTCACATGCACCATGTAGTACTATACAGTCCATACCAGTCATCTGTACAGATGCACATGGAATATACACGTTTGAGACCCATATGTGGTCTGTGTCCCCTAGCAATGAGCACTCCTGTGATATCATTGCCAAATATGCCACAGTTACTGTAGTGACACAGATGCCAGCATCAGACATCATACCTGACTGACACATCATGCTGATACAAAGTCTGTCACTCTATCATTTGAGCAGGTTTGTAGGAGCAGTAGACAAGACCAATCACTATATCTGGTGGGTTACCCCACCATCCATGAAGACATTTACAAGATTACCTGTTGTAAGAGGTTGCTTGTTAGGTCCCAGGCATTTAATCTATGTGGAGCATGTCATGTGTATGCTGCACTATAGTACATACAACTGGATATGTAGGGTTACTAATATGTCTACTGGCAACTGTGTATGTGTTTCTGTATGCACAGCCCCTGTGGCTGTCTTTAGTGTGTGTATGTGATGGCTATATAATTTTGTGTGCATCTTCCACCCTGTGAACTCCCCCATTGCCAACCTAGTGTCAGCCCATACAGATGTCATCCGCCATACAAGCACAATTAACAGTTTCTAACACCAAGCCACTGTGGTGCATGCAATGGTCATATCACTGTGTATTGTACATTAATAGATAGGTAGGTCATCTACTCTGTCACCTCCATGTGCATGTGTGTTTCAATGCATGCCCC
Organism: Protopterus annectens; assembly: GCF_019279795.1. Classification (NCBI taxonomy): domain Eukaryota; kingdom Metazoa; phylum Chordata; order Ceratodontiformes; family Protopteridae; genus Protopterus; species Protopterus annectens. Next base: position 886,172,444 of record NC_056727.1, on the reverse strand, counting down.
TATGCAGCAGTGCGCATGTGTGTGTGTGTGTGTGTGTGTGTGTGTGTGTGTGTGTGTGTGTGTCAGATGGCTCTAACATGTTAAGGGCCTCTGAACCCACCATTGGCAATCCTAACAGCCCCTGCAATTGTCACCCACTTCAATAGTAGTGGCAGACACTGCCACACTACAGTGCCACTGTGCTATCTGTGTTATGTATCTAGTGATATCGTTCATAAGACTGTGCAGCTAGGGGCTATGTTCAGCCCTTCATCAACTGCCCCATGTACAGGACTATGACTTTGTGTGCACTACCAGCGCAAAAGGCCAGACATGCATATGAGAAGCAGACACACATGCTGGTGATTGTCAGGTTAAACTAACACAGGCTGACCTTTATCAGGAATACATACCCCAAACATGTCATACACAGTACCAGGCATACCCTAATCAACTGCATGATGGTCAAGTGGATGTGACAGAAATGTCAGGGCAACAGGTGCTGATAGCTGAATCTTTTGCAGTTAAAGAAATGGCTAAGCTTGTGAGGGACCAAGTGCCAGTACTCAAGTAACCTCCTCTGTATTTGTGGTGTGGTCCTACAGAACACCCAGGTGGCATGTATGAAGGCTAGGTGGCTGTGTCAAGGGTATGTATACAAGGGCACACTGTCTGCCACAATTGCCCCTCACACACTGTTGCATGTAAACACACCTGGTAAACGTGTACATATACAGCTGTACCTTGGCTATGAAAAGGTCACTGTGTTTCCACTCCATCTTACTCATCATTGTTACTGTCAGCAGGCCCACAACCTGCAGATATGCAGACACCTGGAACACAACCAGAATACAGTATGTGCCACTACAGTCAGTCAGCAGTACTAACAGCAATAGTGCCTCATGGATAACAAGGTACATACACATCGATGTGTACTCATAACTACTGCCAGCAGACAGCACCTTATACAGCATGACATTGCTACACTGTACTATAGTCACCCTGTGCATCAGACCCATATGAGCATGTCCATGCATCAATGGTATGGATAACAGAGTTGTGGCACAAGTATCATCACATGCGCAAGGTGTGGTGTTGGATTGCCAGAGGCCTAAGCTGGGCCATATGGCTGACATTGTGTGTGTGTGTGTGTGTGTGTGTGTGTGTGTGTGTGTGTGTGTGTGTGTGTGTGTGTGTGTGTGTGTGTGTGTGTGTGTGTGTGTGTGTGTGTCTGTGTGTGTATGTGTGTGTATATGTGTCTGGATGGGTGGTGTTCAACTAGGTCATGCAGAGGAGCTGTGCATGTCTGGTGGTGACTGACCTGTGATAGGGATGTGTGAGCGTTTGTCTGCTCACCATCAAGCCATGTGGGTGCTAGACACAGGGCTATGTTGGACAGCTGTGGTCCGTACATGGCAGGATGTACAGTTCACCATCTCCCAGCAGGGATGCGGGAACAAGTTCTGCCAGGAGTATCACTGGCACCACCAGGCCCAAGGACAGATGCAGTACTACTCCCTGATGGTGACTGCTGTCTGCTGGATCCACATCCCTGATGGTACTGGCCAGGACAAAGTGCCTATGGCCTGCTCTGGTGTGGTGTGGACAGCACCCTCCCTTCGGTAGTGCTGTTAGTACTGCCACTATGGGACTGTGAATGTGCACAGCCAAGTGGGCTCACAGCTGATCATGTTGCTGACTTTTGTCCACCTGGTTGATGCCCACTCCCACCACATGCTCAAGCACAGACATTGCACGGTCGAGCAGTGACAATGTCTCATCCCACTGTCTATCCACAACATCAGCAAGATGATGTATGGCATCACAAATGCCATGGAGGTCATCACGCATGGCAGGGAGTACTGCATTCATGACTCTGAGCATCTGTCTGGTGTTGTGGTCAGTACGCACCTGTGCCTCCATGACGGACCGTATAGTCTTGCTCCTTCATCAGTTATCATCACATATCGCTATACCTTGTCTGGTCTGTATAGCAATGTATGTATAGAACCTAACATACATCTGGTGACACCTGCTGTGGCACTTGTGGCAGGGGCTTGATGGGCAGCAGTCCTCCATTGAGCACCCCTGTCCATCTGCCTGTGTGTAACCTCGACTGTTCTCTGGCTATGGCTGGTGTCTACACTCACACTCGCCATACTCAACACACTAGCCTGTTCCATGCCACCACCCTTAACCTGTCCATTACCTGTGGCTGCTGGGGACTGGGTATTTGTGAGCATACTGACTGTGTGCTGGGACATGGTGGGTTAAAGTGGAATACCAAACAATGGCACAGATTCAGGCACCAACAACCCCACCTGTGCCTCACTATGACAACCATCATCATGGGAGTCCGCTAAGTTACTGACATCAGGTTGTGAGGGGGAGGGACACCAACCCCTGTGTCCACCTGTAAGGAGAAGGGAACATATGTAAATTAATACCCTGCATTATTATGTTTGCTGATATATACACACACACACACACACACACACACACACACACACACACACACACACACACACACACACACACACACACACACACACACACACACACACACACACACACACACACACACACACACACACACACACACACACACACACACACACACACACTCACACACACACACACACACACACACACACACACACACACACACACACACACACACACACACACACACTCCTGGTACAGCTGTGACACCTATGGGCCCTTCAGGGCAGACATTACAGTAGTTCTGCCTGCCGCAATCCATCCCTGTCACTGCTACTGACAGGCCATAACAAAGGATTACAAATCCTACTGTGTGATGGGCCTAGTAACAGAATGGTAATTCTGGCCAAGACCAAGGCTGTTGGAGTGAGCTATACAGTCTCACCAAGTGCATATGCACGTACTGTAAGCGCTGACTCACTTCTATACAGACCACACACAATGACAAGCTGTAAGGATATGTGATGATAACTGATGAAGGGACAAGACTGTACACTATCACTGCAGTACCTACACAGTTCAGACTGCACTGGTTAACTACAGGAAAAACAATGCTCTTACTTAAGAGTGAACCTGCAAGCTGCCCTAAAAATTATAGACCAATAACTTGTCTTCCGACAAACTTATAAACTATACACGGGGATTGACGCTGACAGAGTTTATAGTCATTTAGAAGAAAACTCAATTATGGCAGTAGAACAAAAGGGCAATAAAAGAAAGTCATATGGAACAAAGGATCATTTGTTGTTAAATAAAGTTATAGTGGAGAACTGTAAGAAAGGGAAGAATCTAAGTATGGCATGGATTGACTATAAAAAAGCATTTGATAGTATCCCACATTCATGGATAAAAGAGTGCTTAAAAATGTATAAGGTACATCCTACACTGATTGATTACATTACAGTAACCATGAAACAGTGGCAGACCACTTTGCAATTAAGCCATGATAAAGGACAGATTATTATCCCAGGGATAAAAATCCAAACGGGGATATTCCTGGGTGACTCCCTGTCACCATTGCTATTTTGCCTTGCCATTAATCCATTAAGCTGTTTACTAAACAGCTTAGGTCATGGCTATAATTTGGCTTCTAGAAAACAACAAAGTATAATGACTTCTCATCTTCTCTTTGTCGATGATTTAAAATTGTATAGCTCATCAGATGAGGAATTGAAATCACAGCTACAGGTTGTCAAAACTTTTTCAGATGATATTGGAATATCATTTGCTCTTGATAAATGTGCAAAAGCAACCTTTAAAAAGGGAAAATTGCAGTACCAGGAAAACATCAATTTGGGGCAAGAATGTGATATAAAAGAACTTGAGCAAGAGGGGGTGTATAAATACTTGGGAATTGATGAAGGATCAGCAATGAAACATGAACAAATGCAAATAAAGCTTAGTGAGGAATACTTTAGAAGACTTAAATTAATTCTGAAAACAGCATTGACACCTAGGAACAAGATCCAAGCTATAAATCAATTTGCTCTTCCTGTCGTAATGTATAGTTTTGGAGTGATTGACTGGCCCCAAAAAGTGTTGGATAGATTGGATATTAAAACAAGAAGGATGCTTCATGCTCACCAAATGATTTACAAACATCAGTGTATACCAAGATTATATATTCCCCATTCTGAAGGAGGGATGGGCCTCCTTGAAATTGATTACATGTATAGATCTGCAATCATGGGACTCCACACATATCTACTGACCTCACAAGATCCAAATGTGGTGAGAGTTTTGAAGCACGAGGAGAATAAATGTAAGATGGCATCTCTGCTTAATTTAGCAGAAGCATATCGATGTCAAGCAGGAATGGAAATCAAACTAGAAGTGGATAAAAATCAGGCAGCAACTGAATGTGCTAACAAACAAAAGAAAGAATATAAGGCGAAGGGTCAGATGAGAAGGCAAGAAATGTGGAAAAAACTTAAATATAGTTGCAAGTATAGAAAACTTCTGGAAGAGGCTCATGTTGATCAAGAATGAACTCAGGAATGGTTAAGGAGAGGTGAATTTACATAAAGAAATGAAAGGTTAATATTGGTAGCCCAAGATAGTGGGCTACGTACAAGCTGGTTTACTAAGTCCATTGAACAAGTGGAAGAAACAGATGTATGTAGGTTTTGTGGAACCGAATTGGAAACAGTCACACACCTTATTGCTTGTTGCGACTCTCTAATGGCAGAGAGACTGTATACTGAACGGCATAACACTGTGGCAAGATTGTTACACTGGAGATTGTGCAAACATTATGGTATTAAAGTGGCTGAAAAGCACTGGAAACATGAGCTACAGAGAATCATAGAAAATGATGAAGTTTACATCACATGGGATCTCCCAATACTAATAGTCCAAAAAATAGATGCTAGAAAACTGGCTATAGTGGTCCAAGATAAGAAGACAAAAGTAGCACTGATCATTGAAATTGCCACACCTAGTGACTACAGTGTCTTGCGTACAGAGAGACACAAAGTCATAAAATACCTCGATCTGCAGGCAGAAATGAGGGCCATGTGGAAGAAAGATACCCAGACAGTTCCAATAGTAGTAGGAGCAACTGGTATTATAAAAAAGAATTTACAATCATATTTAAATATGTTACCAATTCATGTAACACCGTACGAATTGCAGAATGAGTCATTACTGGGCACATTGTGGGTGCTGCGAAGAGCACTTTTGGCTAACATCAAAGAGTGAAACAATACTAATTTCATGAACTTTACTCATACTTTGACTTAGGAACTGGATGCATTCCCGTCATGGTGTTAGAAACCCAAAAGATTTGGAGAAATGAAAACTTCAGACTCACAGGGATTAATTTCAGACAACATTGCAGGACAGTCTGCAATACATACAGGAAACAAGCAGGAATGGAAATCAAGCCAGAAGTAGATAAAAACCAGGCAGCAACTGAATGTGCCCAAAACAAAAGAATGCATATAAGGTATAGGACCAGATGAGAAGGCAAGAAATGTGTAAAAAACATAAATATAGTTGCAAGTATAGAAAACTTCTGAAATAACCTCATGTTGATCAAGAAAGAATGCAGGAATGGTTAAGGAGAGGCAAATTCAAACCAAGAAATGAATCAGTTCCATCAGAAGGTGGTGCAGGACCAGCAGAGGAGGATGTTCCAGGTTGGGTCCCAGATGTGCTGGGGCCCGGTGCCATGCCAGATGGGGCAGGACAGGTGGATCCGCCAGGATCTGCCTTCCCAAATGTGCTATGATGTTGTGGTTTTCCCAGATATATTGGTTAGTAAATAGCATGTGTGGGTGTTCCAATTAACCCAAACCAACAGATTTGAAACAGTTGCATAGCAACCAGAACACATGCATAAATGGCACAACAGTAAGCATTTTAACAGCATGCAAGTTACATTGATGGCAACAGGGCACCAATAATGGTATTTTAACAAGGTACATTAATATGCAACCAATGAAATACATGAACAATAATAGACACATGTCCCAACAATAGGTTTTGAGAACAACATACCCATAGTATATGAATAATAATTACTGATGAAGATGATGGGTGGGGGGGGGGGAGTCCATAAACAACTGTACTGGCTTTTATTTTTCACAACAGTACTGCTCAATACTCTACAGGTCTGTCTTCACTTTACATCTACTTGTGGCCCATAGCTTCTGCGGCACATACATACCTGTTAGACTATCAATCTGTCATGGTATGGGGCAGACTGGGTGAACTGTGGCTACTTTACTGGAGGGGGCTTGTACATGTCAAGGTTACATACTTGACAAAGATAGGGCACGCTGCAATGATGTCTGAGTCTGCTACTAGCATAGTTCATCTGGATTCCTATCTGTGGTCCTGGTGATTGGCAGCAGTGAACAGTAGCTATGACAGCGTGACACTTGAGAGACATGTATCAGAAAGAGGGCATGGTATATGTACCTATCCTGTTGTCATTTGCAGGTATGAGGTTGGACAGTGGGACAGTTGTACATGGTGTATTGTCATACCCTTCAAACAGCTACTACAAACATTTCATTATCTGAAAGACCTGTGGAGAAAATATCTGTTGCCACTATCTGACCGTTTCTACAAATATTCAAGATTTCTTGAGTGTATATATGCACATATCTCAGTACCACTCCCTGGATTTGAACCGTGTTTGGGTGTGCTAAAATGAACTACAAGGCTGTGTCTCATCACACTGAACTACTGGGGAACTACTGTTTCTTGTTTGACTATTTTCTGCCTAATACCCTGTAAGTTAGACAGTCTGACCTTGTAATCCTGAGATTCATTCATGACAGATAGTGTACTGTGTAGTAATCCTTTGAAATTATACGATCTGGAAAGCAAAGGTTAACACAAGGCACTGCAGCAGGGGACACACTATAATACATTTGATATTAGTATTCAGGGTTCAGATCTTAGTGCATAACATATGTCATATTTCATGTATATCTCAATTTACAGCTCCACAATCTACTGTTTTGCATACTAGCTGGTTATCAGAACAACCTCTGTTAATTCATGCTGTCGAAGCAGAACCTGTACACATTCTATTTCTACAACATGCTAGAATAAACACAACAGTTGGTGGTTTAGGTTTTATTGTACTTATATGACACAGTGCTTTACTACTGCATATGCTGTAGATGACTATTAGTCTGGTAAACTTTTCTTTAATCGTTAGATACGGAACACAGTAAATAATTTACTCCTTCTTATTTATTTCACTATATACTGCAAGATAGATCTGTACTCACCAGACTGTAAGTGCAACCTTGTCAGTCTGTTCACATGGGTCTCAGCATTGCTAGACTTTTCTGCTGCAGCTGTAGGGGGAGAAAACAAACATTAAGCATACCTGTCTATCATATAGTCAGGCTAGGACTTGGTAGAGCTATATCTGGGATACTTACAAACTGCTGGACCATGGTTGTCCCAAGCATCTTGAATCCATTGGGCCATGTGCATCCCCTTCCTCAGCTTTAGGTTGGCATAGTGATGCCATACCTGCTCAACAGTTTGGGTGATGCCAGTAGCACTGGTGAGATTGCATGCTAGACTGTCCCAGGCCTCCGCTTTATACTGTGAGCCCTGGTACTGGCCCTGCAGCAGTTTGTTGTCATGGTTTGCTACAAGGAGCCCAGCCTCTGGACTCCAAAATGCCCCAGCGGTGCGCCCGAAAGCGCAAGCCCTCACCAACGCCTCACATAGTTCCTACTCAGAGCAAGCTACAACAGATTCTGGCTGTATTCCTTCCTGTGCCATTTAAATAAGGCTATATTATCAACCTTTGCCGTCATTGGACCATTTTGAAAATGCTGAGCTCAGCTAAGCAGTGGGCAAACCCGCTAAGACAATTTGAGCAGTACTTAAAGGACTAATTGCTGAGCACTGCTTAACAGTGCACAAATCCACTTAGCTGAGCTGACTGCTGCTTAGCATTTACATCTAAGCAATGCTTAATCCAGTTAGGTGTAGCTGAACACTGCTAACCTTTGCTCACTTTTCATTTTTAGGGAATATCAGAATAATGACTTAATTATCATTACTGACATATTAGTAAGTGTACTTTACATGACATCCATCTATGTGCTTTCATTAAGTTACTATGGGGTGTGACTATACTGTAAAGGGACACTTATGTATACATGGGTGATTTCACTTGTTATATGCACTCACACTTTCATTTTACACCAACTACACTACCCTGGTTGACAAATATCAATTACTACATAATTTAAAATAAATATAATAATTTTAACACTGCTTTCCCATGTTAAAATAAACTGCCTGCCTTGGTACTAGAACTATGAACACCTGTATGCAAAGCCAGGACTGTAACCACTACACTATCTCAGCATTAGGATTTTAGCTGTATATTTTTATTTATTTCCTATGGGATGTTTAAGCAATGCTGAGCAGAGGGCCATAATGTGCACACCTGCTCAGCTATGCTTAAACATACATTAGAATGGAAAAAAAGAATTAATAAACCCACTTTGTTTACATGTATCTGTACTCCTTGTCAGTTACAGTAAGGGAAATTGTAAGGGTACACATAGGGACAGATTTTAAATATTGCTCTTACAAACTTAGAAAGTGTGACTGTGGTTTTCTAGCAAATCATTGGCAGATCACTCGGGGTTTAAGTCAGAACATAATGACAGACATTTGGATTTCAAACTTCTTACCCTTCAGGAAATCTGTGCTAATGCAAAACCTATTATTCTATCAACTTTCCAAGTTTGTAAGAGCAATATTTAAAATGTGTCCTTATTTTTGGGCCTTTGTCACCCCATTATTTATGGCTTTGTACAGATTTCTTGCTCTAGGAGGTTGAGAGGTATGTGAGGCAGGCATCTGGGTATTCTGCAGAAACCTGTACAGTTGAGGGATATGGCTGTACAGCTCTTTCACAATGAAGGGGGTTTGTGACAGTAACTGTCATACACCCCCTAGATTACTTTCTTGATCCCCTATCTATTTCAGTGTCCGCGGACACTGTTATACTATTTTATTTGATTTCAGTGTCCGCAGACACTGAAAGCACTTGCAAAGTGCCATACAACACTTTGACAATGCAGGGGGTGTGTGACAGAACCTGTCATACACCCCCTGGATTACTTTCTTGATCCCCTATCTATTTCAGTGTCCGGAGACACTGTTTTACTATTTTATTTGATTTTAGTGTCTGCGAACACTGAAATGCTTTTAAAAAGTGGCGCATGGCACTTTCTGAGTGCAGGGGGCATAATAGATGTGCGTGCACTACTTAAACATGCCCCCTGCACTCAGTAATGTTCATGTCCATTTAGCCTTAGCAGTAGCATGCTTTCATGAATATGCAAGGCACGTTGCTGTTAAAGCCAAGGGTAAATGGACACAGTTCACTCCGTGCAGGAATAGCACTATTCCTGCACAGAGTTTATTGAATCCCGGGGATAGTCTATTCAGCAGTCTCTTTTGAACAATTAGATGACTTGTGAAATGTTGCAGTAGTTATGTAATAAATTTAATTTAATTTCAGAAAGTATGCAAATTACATACTGGTGAAGCAAGATTAATTGCCAGACACTAGAATTTCTGGAATAGTAGACTATACTAAAACTTTGTCTCAGTTTTTCAGTGGTTGTGTACAAATTCACAGAATTCAGGGCAGCACATATGTCCACTGTAAACAAACATCTTTCAAGAGCAAATCGTTTTCAAAGAATGCACCAGTATTGCCTATATGCCACTATGCAGTCAACACTGTGGCTTTTCAGGTCCTTTTCCATGGGTGTAAAGGTGAGTTATTGTTTGAGATTTATCTCACATCTTTGTTTTGTTTTTTACATCCTGATCCATAACCAATCAACACACATATGATTTAGCTAAGCCTGTTTTATTTTGGACAGAACAAGATGAATGTGATGCATCCTTTTCAGTATTTCAGTATTACAGAATGACCTTTCAAATATGTTATGAATGTAGAGGTCCCCACCATGACATTTAATGCTAGTCTTTAGTAACAGGATGCATATTTTTTTTTAATTTCCACAGATATTCAAAGTAATCAAGACATAGTTACGTACTTTGGAGAAAATTTCAGCTTTGATCATCCAGTGTTTTATTTGCTCAGTATATTCTCCATAAAATCCATGTTCAGTACTTGATTAGGTATGTCCATGTCTCTAGGTTTTAAAAGGTAACGTACTTAATGCTTCAGCAGTTGTGTTCTCATATGCCCCAATTACACTGCACAGTGCTGATGGAATAGGGCTCATTTTCAGTAAATACGGGAATCAGTGGTATGTTTTATATATGTACACATACATATAGATATAGCTATATAAATATATATATATATATATATATATATATATATATATATGTATGTGTGTGTGTATGTATGTATAAATAGATACATATCTAGATAGATAACGTTTGTATAAAATATTTAAACATGACTATAACTTTATGATGTAGAGATGCACAAAAATCCAAAATACTAGTATTCTGTACTACATCCCTGTAACAGAAAGTAGAAAAAAATCATTACCTAGTGCTCCTTGAGTGGCAGACATCACAAACCACTCCATGCATACCGTAGCAATTAATAAGACAATTAACATTTAAAGTGGTACAATACATAGAAAATAGTTACTGTATAAATGTATACCAATGAATTTCTTTATTCAGACCCTCTGGAGAAAGAGTGGCAAATTTTGAAATGTACTCTTGCCTTAGGTTATCTAATAAATGCTGTCTTGGTTCCTGAGAATGCCTGATTTTCTTACGGAAGTTTTCAAGAAAAAAATGTGACAGAAATTACATTACCCTGCGTATACTGTTTAGAAATGCTGTATTACACCTTTTTCCAAGACTACTAATATTACATTTCTGACAATGTTCTTACATCTTAACCTTAGGTTGCCTAATTATCTTATCAATATAAAGCAGGTTGCCTTCACATGTTATTGCATATACAACTACTAGTTTATTAAAACAGTCTGAAAGCATTTTGCACAATATATGAATGTCCACTGATAGTCCATGAGATTGCTGAGGTGACAAATGTATAGACATTTAATAGACATTAACACAGCATGGTGCAGTGGTACAGTGTTTTGCAATGTCATCTCACAGCAAGAGGTTCTCTGGTTTGATTCTCAGCTGGGGGTGCCTTCTGTGCATGTCCTCCCTGCGTTTGTGTGGGTTTCCTCCCACTTTACAAAGACATGTTCTGGGCATCCGCTGAAAATTGACTTGTTCCAAGTTGGATTTTTCCAGTAAACAAATGTTAAATAAAATAATAATAAATAAATAAATTTACAACTTCCACACTTGTAAGTCCTTACAAAATATCTTAAAATATATGAAGGTATCCACATAACAGTTTCAGAATAACTAGGATGCAACTTATTAGTTAAGCTGTCCCCATCCTCTATGAAAAAGAAAGCCAAACTGGTAGTACTTGTGACAAAACAGAGCCCGTAAATAAAACAGGCCAGTATTGCCTAATAAACCTAGTTACTTTAGAATGTTTTGCTAAAAAAACTTTTATCAGTTCTCATTACTATCTTTAATATATAGCTTGTTTCCTATCTTGATCTTCACATTAAATGTGTCGATTCATTCTGTCAATGGCCCTATTAATGAAATCCCTGCTATAGCCTCTAGCTAAGAAATTCTGAGTTTTATAATGTGTTTCTGTAACAAAGTCTTGTCTTTAACTATACAATCTATATGCCATTACAGATTCACCATAGGGCAGGGATGCAATCAAATGCATGTTTTTGCTATTTGTTTAGTAGTTAGGTTATAATCACAACACAATCTAACACATCCACCAGACTTTAGTATAAGTACCAAGGGAGTAGCAGATTCTGAGTAGTTTACACGCGTAATTATTTTTAATCTGTGTTTACTTTTTCTGTCATAGCACAAACAGCATAAGTAATTAATCTGGCTCTGAAAAGTTTAGGTGAGACATCTCCTTGAGTACAAATGAAATTAGTTTTACCATGCACTTTTTTTATTTAAATACAGTGTCATGTTTAATAAGCACTTTTTTATGGCATTTCCCTTCCAGAATGCATGTGTTTTATTTATCATATGTTTAAATTAATTTTATTCAGCAAAATTCACACTGACTGTTATGATAAACAGCATTTGCAGCAGCAACTCCTACTATTACATATGTATTCCTGTGTAAGTTTTCAGTAGAAGAACATTGAGTTGCAAAGCTGTGTTATATATTTTTCAAAATTTTACTTTAATAAAGATGATTACGCTGCTTCCAGTATCGGCCTTAAAGTTCATAGCTTTGTCTTTTTGCCTTTTGTTTTTATTTTTAAAATATGTTATTTTTTAACTTCAAATTTTACACATTACGTGAATTAAATGCTAGTTCTAGGTACTCTAACCTTCTTCCTCAACAAGAGGGTATCAACAATTAAATCTGCTTAAACTTCCTTTAAGTTCTTTTAACATTGTGTTCTGACATTATTTAAGCTTCTTGGTCTTCCATTTTCTTATTTATCCAGTTTTATGATAAATATAACATTCTTTGCTTAAACTTGCATTCAGACATTATATGCTGCGGCTGATGGCACCTGCAAAAAGCATCAACTTTGCTGTATTCCTTACTCTTGGGACCACGTGATTTGAATTTACTCTGTTGCATGTTACTACTAACTATAGAACTTGAAAATTTTGTAAATTTTATTTGCTTTTTTCCACTGCTTTACTTTATAAAAAAAATTAGTATGCACCTGTCATGCATTCCACATGCTCTACTGTCTCAGTATTTCACATGCTGTCCCATCTCTTAATGGTTGCAATTAAATCTCTTCAAAATTATACCATTGAGGTACTTCTCTCAGCTCATCCACGCATTCACTGATAAAGCAAACCTTCTGATATAAAACTTGGATTTTTGTCTCTGAGCTTTCTTGATAGGGTTAGGATTAAAATAATTTTGTGATAAGCTTGGGTTTATATTAAAATCGTGAAGAGGCGTTACATCGAATGCCTCTTCACCAACACATAAATACCGAACACACTAACCCACAAATGGTCAGAACAGCGATTTCTTTCTCTGGGAAAGAAATTGCTAGTACCAAATACACATACACACTATTTAAAACATAACTAAGTGGGGGGTTTGTCCCCACACCCCCCCTTAATGAAATGTACTAACTCCGAGATTGCACTACAGTGTTGTAAAGGGCAGTCCTTTCCTTTATTGACTGTATCAACAAAAATCGAAATAATAATATCCTTACCTCTGCTGTCTTTATTGACCTATCTAAAGCCGTCAATATGGTCAATCACCAGATACTCTTAAATTTACTTAAAACATTCTCACTAGACTCAAGAGCTATTATGTGGTTCCACTCCTATCTTCATAACAGACAACAGGCAGTGCTCTGGCACAGTAACCTATCCAACCACCTGCCCATCACCCTCGGAGTACCACAAGGTTCTATACTTGGCCCCCTTCTGTTTTCTATTTTTATTAATGATCTTCATACCAGTATTTCCTCTGCAACCTGTATACAATATGCCGATGATTCTACTTTGATTTGTTCTGCTTCTTCCCCTTCCGAACTGCACTCTTTCACCAAACAGACTTTCCAAACTGTTGAAACCTTGTTCTTAAAATGATGCTTAATCCTAAACCCCAAGAAAACCAAACTGTTACTGTCCTCCCCACCCGGAAATCCTCCACTCTCAACTTCTCTGTCTTGTCTAGTAATGGCACTATCATATCACCTGACCCCACTACCAGGCTTCTTGGAGTAGAGATAGACAATAACCTATGCTTTGACTATCACATCAACAGCACCATAAAATTAGTTAACAGATAACTAGGCTCCCTGTATAGAATTAAAACATTCCTCACTCCACTTACCAGAACTTCCATTGCCCATACCCATCTGATTTCTTCCCTCCTTTATGCCTCCCCTATTTACACATACCTGTCCAAATCTAACCTCTGTAAACTGGCTGTTGCCTATAACAGTATTGCCAGATTTGCCTCTGGCTCTACTTTTAGAACCCACCACTGCATAAATTTAAAGCAATTAGGATGGCTTGAGCTGCAAAATCTGATCTTATATCAGCAGCACTCCTTAGCCCATAAAATCCTCTACAAACCGACTAACACCCATGTACTCACCTCCCTTATCACCCCTTACTGCAACCTTAAAAGCCTACGTTCTTCTAACAAACTTCTTATATCTACTTGCAAATCCTTGTTGTCAAACACAACAGGCCAAGCCTGGAACTCTCTTCCTGACAGCCTCACTGCAATTCTTCTTCTCCCCGTTTCAAATCCCAGCTCAGAATTCACCTCAAAACTCACTGGCTCTGCCCCTGCAGTAACCCTGACCACTGGCTCTGCCCCTGTAGTAACCCTGACTAGCTTTCAGTGTCCCACTAGTACTCTCTGCTCTCCTTCAAACAAATCTTACACTAAATAATTTCTATTTTCATGCATAAGTTGTATTCCCCTAGTCTGTATTTAATTTCTAATTGTTGCTTCTGTAAGAACATGCTAATTCTAATACGATACTTATTTTATTTTTTCTCAATGTAACTACTAAATTTGTAAAGACTGATTTTAATGTCTGTATTTGGAGCTTTTCTCCCTGCTGAAAATGGACTTATATCCAGCTGGACCAGCCTGGTAAACAAATGTAAAATAAAATAAAATGCTATGGCTCAGGCTGGCCTGAGCCTTCACTATTTTCAGACTTCAGTCTTTATGTGTCACTGAAGAGTCGTTCTATGTAACGCCTCTTTGCGATGTTAATATAGACCTATAAGCTTACCTGCTGCACATGTTTTTTCTTGGAACTTCTTGAAACTGAGAGATTTTTAGTTGAACTGTTGGTACCAGCTCTACAAAAGAGAAAAGTGTGCTCTTTTTCTGTCTTCATTTGTAATCTTATTTACAAAAAAGGTGCTCTATTTTATCGTGATCCCTGCCTCATAGTGTGCTCATATTAAGTACAAAACAGTCAAAGTATTTTCAAAGTATTTCCCTCCCATTTTCTTTTTATTTCTTCCTGTTTAGGTTGTTGCAGATACCAGCAATCCTTAAATCTTGTAGAAATCAATGTGTAATAACTTGAAATAAAAAAGTTGTACAACTTAAATGATTTAAGACATAGTAACATTAAAGCAAGGCACATAATTCAATAGATGAGAATTTTTTAGATGCAGAACAAGCATGGCAGAGATAGCAATAATAAAGAAGAGCTCTGAACTGACTAGAACTAGTAACTAACTTGCATGTATTTCACAGAACATCGAAATATAATGTATCAGTTAAAATTCACCATTGAATGCCCAGTCTACTATAGTAGTGCCAGTCTTACTTTGCTGTCATTCCCTATACACTGCTAACTTTTAATTTGCTTTAAGCCATAGTAGGTAACTGGCCTCAACTAATTCTCATGATTTTAATTGTATGACCAATGCACTTGTTTCATAATGAACAAAGTTAAGGATAAAAAGGGTTTTAGAACCTGTTCACTTATCCGGTTAAATTAATTAATGGTTTTAGGACATCACTTACCTTGTTAAATTAATTAATGTCACCAGGTTAAATTTTGATCTTATACTGACATAATGGTTTATGTTTCTTATACTGTGTTCTTATGTTGCACTGTTTTCAATTATACAGTGATGCTATTATCTTTACATTTCCACCTCTTATAACATAAGTCAGTGTTTCCAACAGTTGTATTAATAGACTGACAGTACAGTCCACCCTCACACACCAGCTAAGCCCTGACATTCAGCCTCTTCCACTCCTATAACAAATACCAGCGCCAATCCACATTAATTATATCTTTATTTCTCTTTTTCCTTTTCCATCTAAATGTCTATCTACTGTTTTTTTTTTAGATTGTTTGTCTGTGCGTGTCTGTAGTGCAACAATTAATGTGGTGCAGTGACAAGGCGCATACTTTGCAACTTTTCCACAGAAATGTTGGAAAACTATGTAGTAAACTTTATATCCAAGTGAAACACTTTTGCTCTAAGTGTCTAAAATTGATTCATTTGAAGTCAGGCTCCTTATCACAAAATTCCAAACCTCAGAACCTGACTTCCATTAATGGGTATGCTGTCAGAATTACATTTGTACTGTAATAAACAGATGGCATTCTTGTGTGCCAGACTCTGTCTTCTCTTTTAACATTTTAACAGGTGTTATTTGCAACTCTTAAAAACTTAGAGCAGTATAAAAAAACACAACAGATTTTAAATAGCAGCAATAGTTGTGAAAACAAACAAAAACACACAAAAGGAATTGTGGACTAAAGTAACCAAACGTAGGAGAATATCAAGTTATTCATTAAATGAGAAGTAAAATACAAAAAATAAACAAGCAGTTTTAACATACTCCAGATGAGGGTTTAAGAAAACTGCCAAAAATATGATATTTAAGGACCTCCTCTGTTTTGATGTCACTAAGATTTTATCTTTGAGCTATTTCAATGAGTTTAATAGATTTGCCTTGGAAAGAACAATTCTCTTTTCTGTTTTCCTGATCCCTTCCTCCTCCTCCAGCTCTGATGCATATCTTTAATTTAACACATTATATGCATAACATGATACGATACAATACAATTCCAGACCACTACTTCACATATTTATTTAATTTAATACGAACACATAGTATTACAAAATTAGCACATACATATGAAGTCTAAATTACTAAAGCAATGGATTTCTTAAGCTAGTTTGTTCAATTTGAACTAAGGTGTTACTAGCATTCAGCAAACAAATCAAAATCAATCTTTCAAATCAGATGTGTGTCAGGCAGGATACCAAGGATAATTCCCAAACTCAACAAGCATAAACACTTCTCAGTTCTCAAAAATAAAACTCCAATATGTGTGCGTGCGTGTGTGTGTGTGTGTGTGTGTGTGTGTGTGTGTGTGTGTGTGTGCGCTCAACAAACTCAAAACTTCATGAGACAGACATTTGGTTCTCCCAATATGTATCTCCCATGTGGTGAACCAGAGCTCCCTCCTTCCTCTCAGGATAGATGAATATGCAGTAGATACTCCCATTCTCTCCTGCCAGCTTCTACACAAGTCTGAGCCACTATTCAAACTCAGGTCGCCTGCAACATTGTTAGAGCTTTAAGCCACTACTCAATGGAGTGTCTCTGCCCTCCTGTAATCTTTATCATAGCTCAGATATTTATCCTCAAGCCTGCCTGTATACATTACTGACTGCTATGTGGCTAAGTTAAGCCCACATTCCTAGTACTGTCTTGTGACACCATTCATCCATCACTGCTGCATATACTGGGAATCCCCAGTATCCAGCTTTCCCATGTTCTCGAGATGACTGGCTTGCTCCTCCTTTCCATCCTATTCCATTAGTTTTTGTTATTTTTTGCCACTGTCTTTGGCTCTCTTTTAATCAGAGAGGATATTCCATAATACAGCAATCTGATCAAGTTCATGAAACCTAAATTGGTACCATGCTCAGAGTTGATCCCACTATAATATAGCCCTACTCAGTTCATGTTAGCTTTACCCATTCACTTGTTTTGTTAAGTTACTCACCTTTCTTTGAAATCATCCGTTGCCATTAGCTGATTTGTTCCTTCACATTTTCTGAGAAATGTGCACCCACTGGTTGCTCAAATGTAACAGCTGGAGAGGTTGCTGGGTAAAAGTCTGAACTCCCTTTGACCTGTCCCACTGACTTCCTGGTTTCCCATTCCAGAGTTCTCTGACCTAGCTTACTCTGTCTTTTACCCCCTTTGGTGTGTGATTCTTTTCTTGTCTACACTGTTTGACAGCATTACTAGCTGACAAAATAAGGCTTCCACCTTCAGTGTCCCTACTCCATTCTTTTCCACCTGACTCCAGACCCCTATGCACCTCTTATACCCTTATTGGTTTGGTTAGCTAAAGCATATCTATTGCCTCATCTGCCTCCAACTCATCTTCCTTTTCCTCATCTTACTCACTCCGTTGGATGCAGCTCTCAATTTCTGAGTTTCTAGACCCTTTTTATCGTTCTTGCACTACCTTTTCCCTTTTCCACCTTTCTTTTTATGCTTCCTAGCCTCTTTTGTGGTGTTCTGTATTCATTCCTGCCTCACCAACCACTATGCTCATACTTAAAAATCCTGTCATCATCAACACTATTGCCTTCATCCATCAGCTCCTCTCTCCTCCTCTTCTGTGCTGTGACAGTCTGGCTGCTACTCTCAATGGGATTATTCAATGTGCCGTCACACTTTGAATATCTTGCACTGGCACCTTTACAATAGCCACTTGACCATTTTCCTTTAAACATTGGGCCGCTGACCATCTTATTTAAGAAGGCTTTCAGTCGATCCATTTGCACATTGTCAGAAACTTCTTTTGCCTCCATGTTCTCTACAAGGGAGCGGGAAAAAAAGAAAACAACGAGATTTCTTTGGTCCAAATCTATCAAAATGGTAACTTGATCACCTGACAAATAACATGTCAGCCATGACCATCTGTAGCATTACCCTTATCAGCATTTCCATCCCCTGTTGTATTGTCAAATGATAACCCTCCCCATAAATGCATGCATCCATCCACAACCCCCTTTTCCCATTTTTTTGCACAAGGAGTAGGGGCATCACTTCAACAGTGACAATAGTCTAGGGCTAATGTTCACACTGCTGGGTAGCTAGCCCTGTTGTGGTTATTCCTCCATACCACACACATGCACCCACATACCTGGGGCCAGTTTAGAGTGTACAAACCACCTACTCCATGTCTTTGGAATGTGGGAAGAAATTGGAGCACCCAGCAAAAAGTCATGTGAAGACAGGGAGGACATGCAGACTCTGCACAGTAGGCACCCCAGTCAAGAATTCAGTTGGGGAACCTCTAGGTCTTAGGTGACAACACTAGTGGCTGTTCATATTTTAACTAAGCAAAAGCTAGCAAAATAATACTGAGCCAATTTATATTTCTTTTTTTCTTAGGATTTTTTGTATGCACCCTCAAGATCAACTGTCATCAAAGTATGCTGTATCATATTCCTTACATCCTATCTCACAATGCCTCTTTATTTCACATTTAACTATTTTCCTTTTCTTGTTTATTTTATCATTTTAAGAAGATGTGCTGTAGTTTCAGACCTTATACTTTTTTTTATCTGTGCTGCCACTTTGCCACAACATCGGACTACCTGTTGTATTTTCAATACATTGATCCTGCTCTTAACTGAATGCTCCTCTCCAGCTAACATTGTTAAAGCTGCCCTTCCACCCTGACAATGGGAGTATTACCTTGTCCTGCACCCTGTCCCATTCTTCATCCCTTCATTTTTGCCACTTGTTTATCTTTTATGTAGTTATATAATTTTCATTTTATAATGCTATACAAACTTGTGCAGTGTATCCTATGCTATCATAATAACACAGGAGTCATTGTACTGCAGCATAACACTGCTGCTGCCTTCCATCCACTTTCGAAATGTGCAGACACATTTACTTAGTAGCTCATTCACTCTCCCATGTTTTATTACTTTCTTTATTTTTGCCTGAATGGGATCGGATTTTGGACTACAGGACAAGGTTCTTTAGTGGCCCATAGCCTTATCACTCTGCTTTAAACTGCTCAGAATCATAACAGCCTCAGAAGCAACCATAAATTACCATGAATGCTGTTTGATGGATAACATAAAAAGAGAGCTCCTGGGATGTGAGTAACTGCATCAGGGCAATGAATAACTTTGCAAACCATAAAGACTCTGCTACATAGACCTACACTATCCTTGACACCCATGATATACCATCTTACAACATAGGTTAAAACTTACTTCTAATCAGCACTGCTATGATCAGAAACCGAAGAGCTACACACACACAGCTGATCGTGATCATTTGCTGAACATTCAACTGACCACTGTAAGCTCCCAAATTAACAGGCTAGCCTTCCTCACTTCATGCTAGAACTCCTGTTTTCCTATGGAAGCCACTCTATCAAGCAACATAACGCAAGCAGCCTGATTAGTTGAGTACACCAGTAAACCACGTAAGTTAGAACTAATGCCCACAAACAAAGAGACTAAACCATGAGATGTTTATCATTTTCTCCTAGTACTAGATTACTCGTTCCCTCTCTGACCTCATTTGACATTTTTGTGCCACTGTCCTTCTTCCTGTCCCTGCAGTTGCCCACACCTCCCCTGCAGCTGACTAGCTCAGTCAGCGCATCCCTCCCCAGATAGATGTCATTTAGCTGCAGTGAACAAGCCAGAGCCTCTTATTATTTTTCATCTGTCAGTGCACCATTTTTATGTTAATTTTCCTATGCAATGCATTTTAGTTGGATTTTCTGTACTAATATTTTAACACTAAGTACAACAGTAAGCAGTTCAGAATTATAAAAGTAGAGAGTGTCTTTCCCAGATTGACTTTGAATTATTTGATATAAAATTATTGATACCTCTGGGTTTGCATACGTTAATGTACACAAAATAATTGTTTTTGCAGATGCATATGAAAGGTTTTATCATCATCATCTCCATGGCATTGATCAATTTGCACAATGATGAAAACTACTGTTTGCATTCCTCTTTGTGTTTGATCAGATTAAAAAAATCCAACAGTGAGATATTCCTTTATCTGTCTAAACACTCTCATCAAATAATTGCTGTATTGCTAGGTCTTGAATCACTTAAATAATGCAACAATTTAAATGCCTTTATTAAAATATAGACCCTCAGAGCTCAGAAAATTCACACTTTCACACCTCTGCTGCTGTGCTGTGGATTTCTCTTATATCTGTGATACTGTGAACATCATGACCTGCAAAGCAAGGTGTTAATTTCCCTTCCCATATTAAGACTCAGAGAATAATTTGCCATTTTGAATGATATGTAAGATATATATATATATATATCTGTGTGTGTGTGTGTGTGTGTGTGTGTATTAGTATTTTTAAGGCACGTCTTGGCTCACTTTTATGTGTCTCCTACTGTGTAGAAGCAGTATTTCTCCTGAACATTGAGTAAGTTTTTATTCTCCACACTGTATTTGTAAATGCCATTCTCTGTCACTGAGTAATACTACATTTTCCCTGTCACCAGTTTATCTAATCTGCACTTTCTGACTCTGGGATAAATGCTTCTTATTGGCAGTTAGATAATGGGAGGCTTGAAATTGCAGCTTATCTCTAATGTGGGCAAATAAGCAGGCTAGGTGGTCTGAGAACTCTTTATCTGCAACTAGTTTCTCTTTTTCTGTATTAGGCTATGCAGTACATGCCTGTGCCTTTCATAAGCACATAGCTCTCATCCTTCCATCAACAGAATGTAAAACAGTCCTTCTTCTAATGTGGAACAAACATGCAAAATGTGGAACACATACAGCTTACTAACAACTTCATCTAGCAAGCTCACAGGAAATGAATGTGTTACTTTATACTTATTACACATCCTTTTGATAAATTAAAATGATTTGGTATTACTACCATGGATATCATTTAAAAATGTTCTTAACACTGAATAGGGTCATATGTTCATAGGTGTGTACTAGACTAATGACCTGTAAGGACTTTTTAAGCCTAGCCATGGATCCCAAGTCTCTGACAACTTCTGGCACCCTTGATAAGTGTAAGCAGGGGCTTGAGATATGAACCATTTACAGACTGCCTGTGTCCATTAGAGACACAGGTGCCAAACCGGGGATGAATTTCCTGTTCCTCATCCAGTTGTCCAAGTTACACTTGAATTGGGTTGGGGGAACGCTGCTTCACATAGATGTGGAGCTTGTTCCAGAGAAGAGGTAGTCTCTGTGATACACACCTGTCTCTCCAGCAGGTCCTACTTATATCACAGTCAAGGTCTAAATCTTTAGAATGGGCAATTCTGGTGCTTTTTGTTTTGTGGATATGCAAGAGTTCCATCAGGGTGGGGTCTAACAATGCTTTGTATGCCAGGCACAGACTCCTCTCAACAGCCTGTAGTAGACAGAATATAGGGATGTGGCTTTGATGCCATCTACATATAACATTTCCCTCACACCTTGTATTTTCTTACTGAGGAACTTCTGTGGATGTTCCAGTTGTTACATGTGCTTGGTTAGGTACATAGCAAGGCCATTGTACTCAATGATAAGTTAAGTTTAATGACTGCTGAATGCAGTGGAACAATAACTTCCCTAGACCTAGATGCCATGCCTTTGTTTATAAGTTGCACAACATTGAATGATTTTCTCTGTACTGTAGAAATGTGATGGTCAAAGGCTTGACTACTGTCTATGTGTATCCCCAAGTCCCTGACTACTGGATCTGCTCTTGAGGGTGTGTTGTTAATATAGTAGTTACCAGGGGTGAATGACTTCCTAAATGCATTTCTTGGCATTTAATTTTAGTCCATGGCTCTGACACAAGTTATTTGTCTGTGTCAGCCCTTCCTGGAGAACATTAGTGTCAGTGGGAGATTCTATGACTGCTCCTAATTTGCAATCATCTGCAAATGTGGTCAGCTAGAGGCTTTTGACATTGACCTTGACTTTAGAGAAGTAAATGCAAAAAACAAAACAAAAAAATCCCTGAGGAACTCCACTTGTGACTGGCCTTTTTTGGAGGTGTACTCCCCAATTCTAACTTACTGTGTCCTGTCTGTAACTCAGCTGGCTATCCACCGGGTGGCATAAGGATTCATACCTAACCTCCTGTGTTTATCAACAATGCCCGAGTGGGGTATTATGTCAAATGCCTTGGCAGTGTGAACTGTTTTGCCCTAATCCATTGCTTTGGTAACCTTCTCAAATAAATCCACCAGGTTGCGCAGGCATAACCTTCCTTTGACAAATCTAAATTGGGTTGGGTTCAGTGTTTGGAGGTTTCCTATGTCATTATTGATTATTTCCATGATAATTTTTCCATGGCTTTGCATATGAGACATGGAAAGAATTATTAGACTTATGGGTCTGTAGTTTTCAAGGTCTGTAGATGGCCCATCTTTGTGCAGAGGGATTACAGTTGCTGTTCTCCATTCATGAGGTACGAAGCCTGTTTGGAAGCTACAGTTAAATAGCAATTCCAGAGGCCCTGATAGGTCATGTTTCATGCTATTTAGAAGGCATCCTGGGATATTGTCTGGGCCCATCGATGCAGTATTCTTGGCCTTAGAGAGAGAGCATTGAGGACCTGCTCCCTAGTAATAGTAGGGGGATTTAAATTTGATGGTATTTCCTGAGGGGAGGTTGAGGGAGAGAAAGGGGTAAAGTTACAGCTGAAATTGTCTGTCAGTAGGGAATGTGTGACAGACTGTTTCAATGTGAAACAATAAGGAACATGGAGATTTTAAGACTCAAAATGAGGAATGTTCCCTGTAATGAGGTACACTTGAGAGGTATGGGTTAGCCTTGCATTCCTCATTTAACTGCACATTTGTCCAAATTTTACTTACAACTGTACTTAATATAATTCCAGAAGCTTGTTCTAAATATAATGGAAGGTTGGAGTTACACAACTGTTTTTTTTATTATACAAGATGCAACATTAATTACCTTGAATCCAGTTGTGAAGTTTACTGTATTAACCAGTCTGTCAGTTGTATAACTGAGAAGCAAAAAGCATTCGGATTCTGCAGATTGGTTATCCTAATTATTTACAGCAAAACTTATTATTTTATTTAATGGCACATCAGAAAAGTACTTAAGCTGCTCTTTCTTTTTGCTGCTGCCTTCCCATTCTAGCTACTTATATATGTATATATTATCAAAGTATACAGCTCAGCATATCTGCATTGTACTTATAAAAGTTGGGCAATTGGTATACTGTTACACGAGTAGCATTTCAAGTACAGTGTTTGCAGAAACATTTATTCATCAAAATGGGGCATAACAGTACAATGACTTTTAGTTATACTTCTGTGGATCTTTCTAGCCATTCTGTATGGGTAGATTGCCACCTCCCCACTACCTTACACATGTGTGTGTTGTGTAGGAACCATCTAAAGATGAACAGTGTTCTCATATAGCCTAGTGTAAGAAAACTCCTTGTTTGTATTATTCTACATAAATGATGACACCTCACATACTACAACTTTTGTGAGTTGGTTTGTAAATTCCACTCTTACCTATTGTATTATTGTACATATATGTTTGTATCTCACATAATACAGATTTTATAGATTGCAATGCTGTTGAAATCGGTTGTTGTATTGTCTGGGGTCATAAATAAATAAAAATGTTTGGCAGCTGTGAACAAGGAGGCATCGACATACTGCAGGGGACTATAGACTTTGGATGCTCATGGAAGGACATAGACATTTGCAGAAGGACAACAAGAGCCAGACAAAGGGGAAGGGATGCAACATTATGCCAAAAACATCAGCACGTTGTAAGGCAATGAATGGCTGTTATTAAGGGAGAAAAGGGCTCTGTTTAACTTGTACAAAGCACAACAATCAAAATCTATTTACTTCAAAGGAGCATTGTGTAATACCTTTCTTGCAATGTGTATCGTCTTGCTTGAGTATGGGAATCTGGGACCTAAAAGATATGTGATCAAATGGGTATGAGACCTAATAGACGTGGGGCCAATTTGGTAAGGAACCTAATGTCTGTGGGATCTGATGGAGGTTTTCTAGAAAAAAAAATAAGGTGGCAAACGTCCATTGAAACTGCAAAATGGATGAACTTAACTATTTTTTCTCTTCAGTTTGAAAAAGAAAATTTACAAGCCGATGTAATTTTTCACAATATATGAATGGCATTTATCTGTAACTGTATTAGTGGTGTCTTTAAGTAAGTCCTTCACTTCCATTATAGATTAAGGCATTGTATAGCATTATGGTATTTCTAAGTATGGCAAGAAAGAGAGAGAGAGAAAAAGAAGAGAGTATTGACCCTTGCATCTGCAGGAAGCTTCTTGTTTTTGTTATTTTAAAGCCAAGTGAGAATCCCTATTTTTCTGTATTTTATCATTCTGTCTGAGAACTACACACAGATTAAAAGCTCTTGGCATCAGTCCTAGCTATGATAATTACTTATTATCTTTCAAGGCCAAGCCACTAGGATCAATATGGATTAATTTTATTTTTTTTATTTTTGGACCTTCAACATGACAAACCAGTTGAGTGAACAACCAAAGTTCATCTACAAGAACAGTAAGAATTTAAAACTTTTATTTGAAAGCAACTGGGATTGTACTGATGTTGTAGAAAGGCTAGAATGAAATGCTATGGCACCTGCAAGCAATGCAGGTTTATTTTACAAGGTACATATTTGTCTGTGGCAGGTTACCCAAATTTGTTATCAGTGAGAGGCAATTATAATTGTGAAACAAAAGGAGTTGTTTACATTGCCTTTTGTTTATCCTACCCAGCATTTTATATTGGCAAGATGACTGGGGCATTGAGAAAAAGAATGTGCCAGCATGTTTATGCGATTAAAAAGAAACACAATGTAAATGCTCTAGACAAACACTCTATTATATGTAAAGACTTTAATAAATTTGTTTTTACAGTCTTGGAGAAAGTCCCACACATTGGGGGTGGGGGGGTGGGGGGTGGGGTGATTGGGAGCTCTGTTTAGAGCAGCGCGAGATTTTGACAACTACTTTTGAATGTAAGGGTTTACCCTGGAATAAATTACTTTGTTTCCATTAAATGTGCATTTAAAGCTAAAGCTTTTAGTATCTGATTATGTATCTATTTCACTATATGCAATTTTTAAAAGTTATGCTACTTTTAGAATTTTATTCTTAATTGTAAATTATTTCTTCTCGTTTTGCTAGGTGTTTAACACTATCTTTTTAACTTAAATTATTTTTAAGTTTGGTTTGCAGTGTTGTGTGTAATACTTTTTCTAAGCACTATCACTTTAAGCTTCTCTCATTTTGGCGCCTTTTTGGCTTTTTAAATGCATCCCGGAAGATATTTTACTGTTTCTGAAGAAGTTCCTGTAGTTTTTGGAATGAAAGTGCTAAAACAGGATTAAAGCTATTCACTGTGACATTGTGGGTTTTTTATGTTTTTTTTTATTCTTATAGGTTCATAGATAAGAAATAGGTTAGCTGTCCTTGTGGGCCATTTTAAACCTAGCCAGTTTCCCTATTTGTGTTCAAAGTAACTAGGGTTGCCATCATTTCAAATGCCCAAAGTAGGACATTTTTTGTAAAAGTTAGAGTTTGCATGACAAAACATACTCACAGGCACTGCAAAGGACAAAACTTCACTTTTTTGCCAAATAAAACCTTATTCTTGTAGCATTTTAGTTGATTATACTATTTCCATACCTCTCAACTGTACCAAATTCCTCGGTAAATACCATTTTTGATGGCAAATTATCGGGGTGCCATGAATTCCCGAGTGGCCCCTTTAATTTCTGAGTTTCCCTGTTTTTTTTTTTTTTTTTTTAATTTGTTCCTGATGTCATCATGTGCACAATGGCGTCAGCTTCATGAGGCTGAGAATGCCTGGTCCGCCATGTATTCAATTTAACTTGCAAAGGTGGACTGGTCTCATGTTGCCCATGTAAGGCAAAATAGACTGTGCACCAGCTTAGTTGTTATTGCTGCACTGTGTGTGTGAGAAGAAACATTCATC
The DNA here is from genome assembly GCF_019279795.1 of Protopterus annectens. Lineage (NCBI taxonomy): Eukaryota > Metazoa > Chordata > Ceratodontiformes > Protopteridae > Protopterus > Protopterus annectens. The sequence continues at coordinate 886,145,906 of NC_056727.1, read as the reverse complement.
ATCACAGCAGGCAGTCTGCATGAATTCTGTTAATGAAATGGCTTACAGCAGTTGCAATGAGAGAAACTTGCTTAGAGAAACAGCATCCAACATCATTTTGACTTTGTACTTTTCTTAATTCTGTTAAGGATGCATGTGTGTGTGTCTTGCATTGAGACTGAGTGTGTGCTTGGTTTACTAGAAAAGTGCTCAATTAATTTTATATGTAGAGAAATGCCCTTATGTGCAAACAGTAACAGCGTCTTTGCATTGCTGTTGAAAGTGTGTGTGTGCTTTTCTGTTAAGGAAATGGCAGTGGTAAAGTAAGAAGAGAAACAGCAAGGATAAATACATTGTGATTTGATGCTAGAATTAATCCTTGACTCTGATTGGTAGCTTTTCCATTGGTTGCTTAGGATTCTAATGACTTTTATGTTCTCATACTTGCACAATATAGTTTCTAATACAGTAAATACTAAGGTTACATTACTGAGATATGTATTTTATCTTGCACATAAAAACTAGTTAATACGCAGTGAATTCTTTATGTTTAAATAAGATCATGATGAACTGTTGATTGTGTATTATATTTTGTTAGTTTCAATATTTTGTCTATCAGCCCAGGATATTTTATAATATGTTTGTTATTATATATGCTACATACAATCTTTTATTTTATACTACAATGAGTGTCTTGTGATGGGATTCAGTTTACACGTCATGCAGTTTTGCTAGCTTTGAACTCATTCTTCAAAGCAATGATTTGTAGAATCTGACTGTCTGCTTGCGTTTTACATCTTATACTTCGCTAGACATAGCGCTGGTTTCCTTGGTCATTGTTTGCATTTTTCGTGGAGCTTTGAGTGATCTGCTCATGTGAAACATCTATATAGTACAAAAGTATAGAAATATAAATAAATTGATTGGTTGCCAAACAAAAGTGACATATGTGACTGGTCAAAGGTGAAACACATTATGATTGGATGTTAGGATAAATTCTTGACTTCGATTGGTGGTTTTCTTATTGGAGAGTAATGCTAAAGTTTAAACATCATTGGCCACTTAAGACATGTAGAGTTGATTCTGATGATAACATTAATCTAAGATATTTTTACACTTGGAATACTATGACACTTTATTATACTAGAAATTAGATTACATTATTGAGATTTATACTTCATTCACATACAAAAATTGATTTACATACAGTGAATGTTCAGCGTTTAAATGAGTGTATGGCAAACTTTTGTTCATATGTTATATCTTTGTCTGTCGATTTATCAATGTGTTCCATAATATATGCTTGGCTAATTTATTTGCTGTAGTATGGAAAGAAAGCTATTGTGTGTATTATAACATGGAAATAGAGCTGTACATAATTATCACCCTGTGCTAGAATAAGCACTTCATGATGAAAGTGAGACTCAAGAGTTCATGTATTTACATCTATAATTTTGTTAGTTTTTAATTTATTTAATAAGATATTTATCCTTAGAACTGGACCAGTCCAGCAGTCTTATAAACTGTAATATATAAACAGAAGGTTTAAATATATGAACGTTGGCTTTATAAAATATAGATCATTATGGTCTGACTTGATAATATTATTTGTGTATATACTGTGAATCTATTGGCTAAAAAAGTTAATTGGAGACTTTGGTTATTTTAGACACAGTTATATGAAAAGGAAATTGTCATTCTACTCAGCATACATATTATGCAAACACATTTTCTCTGTGGCACACTATTTACCATTGAGTTTAGATAGACATGCTTACACCCTATGGTAATCGAAGTGTTTAAAATGGCAAGTGTCAGTAAGTCTGCAAAGCTAAGTTTGTGACATTCACCATGGATTTTTTTTTTTTGTAGCCACTGAATTAGTGTGAAATAATGATAACTTGGAATAAGCTCTTGTCGGGTAATTGGAATAGTGTGAATGCACTCAAAATAGTGTTAGGAAGATTATTATTCAAGTTTTTGATAGGGATAGAGATAGTGTAGTGATCTATAATGGACCCTTATTTCACAGACCAGAATAGCGATGAAGAACCAGAACTGAAAAGTGTACAATAAAACAACAATGAGTTCGGATTTAGATTTTAGAAACAATTGGGCATGAAATACAGTGAAACGGTTTAAAGACCGAGGAAAACGAAACTTGAGAATTTAAACAAAAACAATAATGTATAATTACATGTTTACAACACATAATGAATCTGCATGATAGCAGATCTTGTTGCATTTAGTATTTTTGAGCAATCTGTAATTGGTTACAGTTTAGCTTTATAATTTGTCCTGTTGTTTCTTTTTTGTAACAAAATGACAACTGTTTTATCCAGACATCATACAGCTACAGACCAATTTTTTACAAGTCGCATGTTAATGTCATTCATTTGAATGATGATATTTCTAAGTGACACATGCCAGTATTTGCAACGTATCTATGATTTGTTGTTTTGTAAATGATTATGTTTGGTTTTACTCTTATTATGGAAATAAGAAGCTGACAGCAGTGCATATTTTGAATTGCAGACTATTGTCATACATAACAATGTTAGATATCCCCTTTTTAAGATTGCAGACAGTAACGTCCTAATACTCTTGCACTTGCCTTCTCGTATTGTTTGATTATTTTATTCCAGATTCCCTCAAACAATCAACACCAACAACATTCCTTAGTCTTTACTGATAATCAGGTCAACCTCTTGGCCTTTCAGAGACTTCGTTTCTATGTCAGTATCATCTTTGATATTCTTTTTTTTTCTGTCGTGCCTAGCTATGGCATTTCACAAATAATCTTTTGTTTTTCTTTCTGTTCATGTACCTCTGATAACTATGCAGTTAGCAGTGTGTTTTCTAGCTGTTGTTCCTTATATATATTTCATTTTCAGTTTAACTTTATTTAAGATAAGTAGCATTATGTTTTATGCTACCAATCAGCTACTATTTTTCTTGTTAATATTAAACAAAGAGCAAAGTTTTGAACTTTCTTGACTCGCCTTTTACTGTCTGTGCAGAGGATAGTGATGTTTAGCACAGATTCAGCACAATTATTTAAAAGCAGCGCATTGCTTTCTGTCATGCTTTTAACCACGTATACAACATGTAGTTTTAAGTTCTTTTGCATGGCCTTTTCCCTGAATACCATGGTGGGGCAGTGGCCTTATTTTGGCTGTCTGTTCTTCAGTTTGTATTTGAAAGTTTATATCCCACAATTCCATCAGAGTGGGCGGGGTTGCACAATTATGTATGCAAATTTTATGTTAATCAGCATACAGATTTGTACCTATTTTCATGGGCCTTTGTCCAGATTTTTGATGTTTCCAGGTTGAGAGGTATGACTATTTCATATAACATCTAGGTGTTTGAGATACAAAATAACTGTTTTATGCAACTGTTAAAGAAGAGCTATGAAATGCTTTTATCCTAAAATCTCAGGACAATTGCCATTTTTTTAGTTTTTCTTGCACGACACAAATGCCCAAAGAGGGACCATCCCTTGCAAAGAGGGATGGGTGGTAAACCTAAAAGTAACCTACCCCATTTGGTTATATACTAGCCATACCCATCCAAGGTTGATGTTTATATATTACCCCTAATGAGAATAACAGGGATCATACCATAGATATTTTGAGGGGATCCATCAATGGGATAAAACATTTAGGAACTGGCTCTGTCCATTACTAGTACAGGAGGCAGTCCTGATGTAAATTTTCTGTCTCCCATCCATAGAGCTAAATATTTAAGTATTCTTTTGAGCACAGATTCAGATGGACTGTTTTCAGACTCAGTCTGGAAGAATGTTACAAGCACTGTGTGATAAACTATAATGGACTTCAAACATAGTAATTGTCAAAAATAGTAACATTAGTAACATGAGTACATTAAACACAATGTCTTGCAGTATCACAGATCAGTAGCTATATACATTATGAGCAAATTTACAGGATGTACAAAAGAAAAAAGAGAGAGAAGAAAGGTTGGGAATAGGATTGGGGTGAAGGTTTAAATAAAGGATAGGGGGTGGAGAGGTTACAGTACATGGGTGGTGAGAGAGTGGAGAAGAGGACGAGCTGATGGAGGGGTACAAGATGTGCCAGTGGGTGAAAGAAATGAGGTGATGAGAAGGGTTTGTTTCCAGGTGATGTGTTAAGTGCTGTGGCACTTACATGAGGCCTCTCTGAATAGCAATTTTTTAAGCTTTTGCCTAAAGGTGGGGAATGGTTCAGTGTCTTTAAGTCTTTAATTGAATGCCAGATGTTGGATAATATGAAAGGTCACTTTATCATGTACTAGGTAGCTAAAGTGTTACCTATGTTACGCACCCTAACTGTGCTTAACCTGTTGCTAGAACATCGTTTGATTGGGTAGAATGGTCCTTTCTTTATACAACTTTTATCAAATTTAATTTTTTTCAGTTCTTTCTTGATCTTTTAACAGGGAGCATAAGTTTAGTTGTAGATTAAATAACTGCATAAAGCTAATTGTAGATGGCATTGCTAGGACTGTTTTCTTTCTTACATTCTGAGCATATTGCATTTTGAACTCTTCTCTCAGTACTCAGTCCAGCCAGATTTGAGAGTCCTGGAATTCTTTGCTGCTATTCATTTATTATCTTTATTTACTGCTGATCTACTTGGGCAACTAAATGACTTTGACAAGGGTATCCCTAAGCTGTTTAATATTCTGTTGCAGTTTGGAACACTGCCAAAATACTAGAATATAAGAAAAAAAAGCCAAAGCTATTAGGTCAAAACTGCCAACATGAAAATTTGATCAAAATGCAAATTAAAGGTTATGCTGCTAAATTCTAGGAGTCTAAACATGAAACTGCAATAATTGCAAGTATTCTTAACCCTGGAAGATGCTGACATTTGTGCAGTCATAGAAACCTGGTTCAAAGCTGCGGAGAGTACCCCAGCCATATCATGTTACTCATTCTATCATACATTCAGATCCCAAACTGTGGGTAGCAGAGCAAAATGAGGTGGAGTTGCAATATGTATAAAAGACATACACACCTCCAGGCTGGTTAAACAGTATGATGCACAGGGGACACTCCAGGTGCAGGTAACCATTGACAGGACCCCTATTCAAATCATAGCTAGCTACAGGCCCCCAACTTTGACTTAAGATGCCCACTTCACCTATCTGGACCTCTTTGACTCTATCAAGATTCAACCCTTTACCCTGATTCTGGGTGACTTTAACTATCCAGTTATAGACTGGAAGTACTACTTATGCCAAAACACAAATGCCCAGAGATTCCTTGATTTTGTCAATGCAAATGCCTTGGACCAGCTGGTTGACACCCCCACAAGAGGCAAAAATATATTGGACTTGGTATTAACCAACATGAGTAACCACTGCAGTATCCCTACAGTGTCATCCTCCCTGTTAAGATCTGACCACAAAGCACTCAGTTTTGAAGTCACCATCTCTCTCGACCACCCTCTAGATAGGGTCAAACAAAAAAAGTCTAGAAAGCTGATTACAACCTCCTGAGGGAAGGTATAAACAACTTCACATCTCCCTCTCCCTCCATAGGAACTGGCAGATATGCCCAAACCTACACCTAAGTACTACACAAGCACTTATATAGCTGCATGGAATCAGGAATACCCAACAGAACAAAATCCTCCTCCTCAAGGAAGAGTAAATCTGACTGGTGGACATCTGCAGTAATTAAACTCTATAATAAAAGGCAAAAAACTGCTGCCCAGGACCAAGAAGGAGCAGGTGCCTAATTAGAAGAAATCTCTCCTTAGTTTGACCAAGCAAATAAGAGCACTAGTAAAATCCTCCAAAGCGAACTTCGAGTGCAAACTGGACTCATCTACTAAAGACAGTCACAAGGCTTTCTTTGCATATGTCTGCAAACTCAAGGGAAGCACACAGATCTTCTCAGAACTGGTGGTCAAGGACACCACATACACAAATGCCATAGATATAGCCAACCTGCTGGAAAACAGGTTCAGTGAAAACTTCACCCCTCTTCCCCCATCAGTAAATCAGGACATCCCCAGCACCTGCCCCCTCCCCTTATCTCTAGGGAGCAAGTCATCACTGCCCTCTCAAAGGCAAATAATACAGCCTCCATGGGACCAGATAACATCCCAGGCTGCATCCTACATGAACTCAGACAGGAATTTGCAGCACCATTAGGCACCCTATTCAACCAAAGCCTGAGTACTGGCTTCATCCCAGCTGAGTGGAGGACAGCCACTGTCATCCCTTTGCACAAAGTGGAGCATCCACCGATCCAGGAAATTATAGACCCATTAGCCTAACTAGCCCAATCTGCAAGACTATGGAACAGATTATCATGGACCTCATTAACAGGGACATTGGCAACCCCCCAAACACTTGATCCTACACAGTTTGGTTTCATCAAGTGGAGGTCATGTCTGCTAAATTTGGTTGACTTATTTGAGACAGTCACCAAAGCCATGGATGAGGGGAAGATGGTGCACACCACCTACCTTGACCTGGTTAAAGCCTTTGATACTATTCCCCACTCAAGTATAATAGATAAACTCTCTCACCTAGGCATCAATCCGTATGTTGCCAGATGGGTAGCAAACTGGCTCACTGATAGGACCTACCTAGCCAAAATAGGGAAAGCCACCTCAAGCAGTCAACTCATAATGAGTGGGGTACCCCAGGGATCGGTCTTGAGGCCCTTGTTGTTTGGGATATACTTTTCTGAAGTGCAGGCCAAAACCAGTGGGCTATGGCTGACCAAGTTTGCAGATGACTGTAAGCTGGGTGCTGTCTTAAATTTTCCTAGTGATGCGAACATCCTCCAGGAGGGCCTTACCTAAACTAATGACTGGTGCCAGAAACATGGCCTCAAACTGAATGCTACAAAAATGCATCATCATCCCCTTTGGGGAACGTGACATCCCCACAAATTATCACATTAATAACAAGGTCCTAAGCATGCAATCAGTTGTGAGGGACTTGGGCACTCAAGTTGATAGTAAACTGACTTTTGGCCACCATATTACCTCCATTGTATGGAAAGCTTTCTACATGGCCCACCTCATTAGTAAGGATATCTCATCCAGGGACATGGTGGTCATAACATCCCTGTATTCTTCCTTTATAGTATCCATTATTTAGTACAATGCCCCTTTCAGCATGTATCTCACAAAGCACATGCAGCAGCTAGAGAGACCTCAAATGTTCCTCACCAGGAGAATCCAGGGCCTCAAACATCTACCCTACACAGATAGGCTAAAGGTCCTATCCCTCTATTCAGTCTCCTACAGACTCCTCAGAGGTGACCTCTGTATGGCATACAAAGCAATCTTAGACCCTGCCTTGATGGGACTACTGCATATCCACAAGTCAAGCTCCACTCAAGTAACCCGCATGTGCGACCTCAGCTTGGTCTGTGGCATCAATAGGACTTGTTGGCAGGACAGATTTGTGTCCGAGAGGCCCCCCTTCTGTGGAATAGAATTCTTCTCCATGTCAAGCAGAGTACCTCATTAACACTTTTTAAGCACAACCTAGATAACTGGATGGGGAACAGAAAATACACCCCTGAGATTGCATCTGTGTCCCTGCTGGACAGGAGCATCAGGTGCTGACTTGTTGGAACATGGGCTAAATTCTCGGCTAGGCTTGTAAGGGCCTCTGGGCCAATAGCCTAGTAAGTTCCTATGATCCCATGATCCTAAAATAGATACAGCTCTCCGACAAACACTTGGATACCTTATTCATTCTCAGTTAAGCTCTCTTGTCTACCTAGAGATTCCCACAAATCCAATATGACTGATTCTGGAAATAAACAGTTAAGTTAATGTCATTTTTCAGTTTTCTCTTTTCTTCTGGCAGGCCTTTCCATTCTTGTTTTTTTTTCTTTTTTTTCTTTTTTGAGATCCCAGCACTTTTTTGCATTTAGAGGTTCAGTTGTGTCCCTTTGTTAAAAGATTCTGCAACTTCAATGTTTTACAGATTCCCACCTCTCAGAAGGAAACACTTCTGCATTTGGAAGATAAAGTCTTTTGGCTTTTCCCTGTTAGGGGTCGCCACAGTGGAACTCCGGTCCGCTAATGATTGGCAGTGGATTTTTATGGTGCTGAGTTGCCAGCCCGAGCCCAACCTTCAAGGAAGGCACACCCATTCATGCACGCACCTACCTGCATGTCTTTAGATGTCACTCGACCATGGGGAGGACATGCAGGCTCCACACAAAAGGCGCTCCAGCCGACAGTTAAACAGGAGAACCTCTTGCTGTGAGATGACAATGCTAACCGCTGCACCACCACGGCCTATACTGGTAATTATTATCATGAAGAGGCTACAGGTTCTCCACATGGTGACTCTTCTTAAGCTCATCTGCTTAGCATGGATGGGAGCCTTTCAGATGCATAAGATATGAGCGAGTAAAATAACCAAGCAGGTCAAACCAGGTGAGGAATTTCCTTTTGGCATATTCGAACTCCTGTGTTAAATTCAGTTAGCTACAACTTTAAAACAATGAGGAGGTGTGGTTTTGTCTAATTAATCCTGCTGTTGGATGACAAAACAGTGGTAGATAACTTGTTACTGTAAAAACCCCAAGTATGAAGCTGCTTGGAAAAGGCTAAATGAAGCTAGTGATTTGTGAGGAGTCACAGTACCCCCTCTAGTCTTTGCTTCTCAAAATGAGTTTATCAGCCCTCTGATTTCCTTAACACAGGCCATATTCTAGAACTTGCCAAAGGTAACAAAGATCACTTGGACTGTGTGACCTTTCTGTTCTGCAAAACCAACTCAGTGATTTTTTTTTTTGCTTACAGCAATTAAGGTTACTGTTTTTGGTCCAGTAACATTTTGAGATAATTGGACTAACTTATGCAAGAAAGCTGAACTTTGTCTTATGAAAATGGATTTATGACTCATTCCTTTTAATTGTACATATTTTCGCAGAATGTCCAGATTTTTGTCTCATATTTTTCATCTGTTTCACACAATACTGTGGTTTTCTGGCAAATCACTGGCAAATCATTAAAGATTGAAGTCAGAAATCAGAAAATAATGGCAGACGTGTGAGTTTCAGACATAATATCCTTCAGAATATTCATACTAATATAAAAGATGCTGTTCTATCAACTTTCTAAGTTTGTAATAAAAATAGTTAGAAAGTGCCCCTAGTTTTGGGACTTTGTTCCCCCCCCCCATTATTTGTAGCTTTGTCCAAATTTCTTGCTCTACGAGGTTGAGTAGTATGATTTTTGTTGACTCACCAAAGGTAAATTCAGTGAGTGCTAAACCTCTGAAATAGTTTTGCTAAAAAACACACTTGCACCCACTAAATTATACACAGTCACACACACACATTATATATATATATATATATATATATATATATATATATATATATATATATATATATATATATATATATATATATATATATATATATATATATATATATATATAAATATATAGATTCACTTTATAATCCCAAAATCCTGAAATAGCAAATTTCAGAATTTCGAGATCATAAAGCCGAAACCTGGCAATCCCAAAACCCCAGAAGCGAGAATTTTGAGATCGCAAACACTACACTAACCATACACCACACACACACACACACACACACACACACACACACACACACACACACACACACACACACACACACACACACACACACACACACACACACACACACACACACACACACACACAGCTTCCCCCAACACACAAACACTCAAACCTATACTACATACAAGCAGGGGGCAAGCACCCCTGCACCCATATCCTAACTCCACGGTCGCACTACACAGACGAATACACAAAAACACCACCATACAAGTTACATTCCCCTCGCACACACATATCACAGTAACCAAACACACTGACACACACTAAAGCCCCAAACTAAAACCCTTAAACATAAATACTTACCTGAACTTCCAGCTATCCCTTCACACAGCGCAACACCAGAGGAGCTACTTCAAAATCTCCATACTTCAGGATTTTGAAATTTGCGCTTCTGGGGTTTTGAACTTTTGAGCTTTTGGCTTTATAATCTCGGGATTCTGAAATTTGGTATTTCAGAATTTCAGGATTATAAAGTGTTCCTATATATATATATATATATATATATATATATATATATATATATATATATATATATTTTTTTTAACTAAGACTGACTAATAAAAAAGAGGAAGAATTAAGATATTTTTAGGGGGATAGGGGGATTCAATATTTGTCAGCATGGGAAGATATGGTTAACAAGCCACATTGTTTTGCAAAGGATTCATTTATTTTATTTATTTGGCATTTGTTAATCAGGTTGGTCCAATTGAGCCAGAGGCCCATTTTTGGTGGAGACCCGAGGAGAAAAGCACCAATACACATTCAAACATACAATAAAAACTACAATAGACATAATGATTAAAGGTACAAGTTCCAAAACCCAGGGAGACAAGTTCCAGTATATATATATATATATATATATATATATATATATATATATATATATATATATATATATATATATGTCAAGGTAATATGACATATATAACAAGGACAAACTCAGTAAGCAGAATAAAAACTAGAATAAACAGCAGATGCAGGGTGGTATCCAACGAGACGGAGCCCGAATAATGAAAAAATTCTTTACTCAATCCAATGATCAAAATGAAGTACAAATACACATAAATTCACAGTTTAAAAATGATAAAACAACAAGTTAAGCGCTTTCGTCAATACTCAGACTTCTTCAGAACAGTGAATTGCTGGCTGATAACTCCTTAAATACACACATAGTCAATTAGTAAAATATTACCCCACATAATTTCCTTTCAATTAAGAAACATCACAGGAAGTGTAAGGTAGTAGTGAATACTCCCCCTATTTGCAAGTACACAAAAAGTCAGCTAACCAAATGTTGAATAAATAGTGTCACATGTAAAGAATGTTATAAGGCAAAAATACCAATGACAATATAAATAAATCATAACATAAATAACTGTTTAAGTTTCAAAAGTGGTGCTATAGAAATTCTATCATTAAGACCTGGAGGGGAGTATGCATTCAGTCTGATCTGCCACTTTAACTCAATGTACTCCAAATATTCCTCAACAGGTCCGCCTCTTTGTCCCAAATCAACTTGTTCAAGAATAAAAAAACTAAAACTGTGATTACTTTGGTCATTAATATGCCTAAATAAAGCATTCTTCATATTTTTCTGCTTGATATCATATAAATGTTGGTAGACTCTAAGTCTAAAAGCATTTTTTGTTTTCCCCACATAATAACCTTGGCAGTTTTTACATACTGCAATATAAACAACCCCTTTAGTATAGCAAAACATTTTCTTTTTATTAGTGATGGATCCAAAATTCTTAAGTTTAAATTTGTCCGTATCCATCATGAAAAGGCACTGGGGACATCTACCACATTTATACGTGCCACCTCTAGTGAGATTAGGTTTGCCTTTTTCAAGTAGTCCTTTTATTGATGTACTCTTTTTATAAACTATAGTGGGTCTCTTACCTATCTTGTCCAAGACCCCAATATCATTATCAAAAACCTTCCAATATTTATGTATTATGTATTTGATTTCTTCAAAATCTGCAGAATAAGTGAGTGTCAGTGCATGTGTAAAAATAGTATTATTGTGCCTCACATTGTTGTGGTCATCCCTATTGCCCAATAGGGCTCTAAAGTGTCCACTGGTCCTCTTATTTATAACTTCCTGAATGATGTTTGATAGAAAAGGCTCTGGATAACCTCTTCTCTGAAACATATTGGACAAATTGTCACATTCCTTGGTAAAGTCATAAAAGTCCGACACCATCCTGGCCAATCTAACACATTGGCCCTTGACCAGGGCCTTCTTCTGGTGCAAAGGGTGTGCACTAGTAAAATGTAATAATGTGTTAGAGTAGGTTGGTTTCCTATATAGTTGGGAAATAAAACAGTTGTTCACATAATCTTTCTTTATGGTGATGTCCAAATAATGAATATAATCTAGATCCTTGGCCATAGTAAATCTCAAAAACTGGTGGTACTGTTCATATACGAAAAGAACCTATTCAAATCTTGTTTTGATTGATTCCAAAACAGGACAATATCATCAAGGTATCGCCCATACAATACCCATGAAGTCCTGAATTCAGAGTTAAAAATGTATTAATCTTCCCAATGTGCTAAGACAATGTTGGCGAAAATTGGTGCACAACATGCACCCATGGCAACTCCAAGCCTTTGTTTAAATAAATGTCCTGAATGTTAAATAAATGTATGAATTTTGTACCTACTAGTAAGGGCAACATAGTAGATGTTATGGTGCAATTAAAACTATTTACAAGGAAATTAAATCTAGCTTTATTTTTTCCTGATAGCAATTTTACTTATGGCTCAAACCTTAGGAGACCAAGTACCTTTCAACCTCCCAATCACCCTTTGGTACAAATATTTGAGGTTCTATGTGAAAACAACATTAAAACACGATTGGGTTATAGGCATAATGACTCACCCATAGACAATTTAAAAATTGAGGAGAAGGGTATTTTGAGTGAAATTTTACATCAGACTAATATAAGACTTATGAAACCAGACAAGGGTGGGGGTCTGGTTATTATGAATACTGATGATTACAATAGTAGAATGTTTGACATACTATATAGTGAAGTGTACACTGAGACCTCACGAAATGAATTAAACATAGCATATCGTAACATTGACTTAGAATTGGAGCAACTTTTATTGAACGGACAAATCACACTAGACACACACAACTACATTTTAACCAAACATCCCAGGATTCCCACCATATTTGGAATACCAAAAATTCACAAATCAATACACAGACCACCTTTAAGACCCATTGTAGATGCCAAAGCCTCCAAAACATTTAGTATAGCAAAATACATTGACAGAATGACTAAGGGGGTCCTTGATAATCGGACTACTATAATTAAGGACTCATGGGACTTCCTTGGTAAAGTCAATCAGAATATGTATGACAGTAACCTCATCCTGGTGACTATTGACGTCTGTGACCTGTTTTCAGTTATACCACATGATATAGGTCTGGACTGGTTCTATGAGTTTCTATGCAGTACTTCGTCATTGAATCATGTCACCATCTTGACCATCCGTACTTGTATGGAGATGGTTTTGGAAAATAATTTCATTACATTTGAAGGACATTTATTTAAACAAAAGCTTGGAGTTGCCATGGGTGCATGTTGTGTACCAATTTTCGCCAACATTGTCTTAGCATATTGGGAAGATCAATACATTTTTAACTCCGAATTCAGGACTTCATGGGTATTGTATGGGCGATACCTTGATGATATTGTCCTGTTTTGGAATCAATTAGAACAAGATTTGAATAGGTTCTTTTCGTATATGAACAGTACCACCAGTTTTTTGAGATTTACTATGGTCAAGGATCTAGAGTATATTCATTATTTGGACATCACCATAAAGAAAGATTATGTGAACAACTGTTTTATTTCCCAACTATATAGGAAACCAACCTACTCTAACACATTATTACATTTTACTAGTGCACATCCTTTGCACCAGAAGAAGGCCCTAGTCAAGGGCCAATGTGTTAGATTGGCCAGGATGGTGTCTGACTTTTATGACTTTACCAAGGAATGTGACAATTTGTCCAATATGTTTCAGAGAAGAGGTTATCCAGAGCCTTTTCTATCAAACATCATTCAGGAAGTTATAAATAAGAGGACCAGTGGACACTTTAGAGCCCTATTGGGCAATAGGGATGACCACAACAATGTGAGGCACAATAATACTATTTTTACACATGCACTGACACTCACTTATTCTGCAGATTTTGAAGAAATCAAATACATAATACATAAATATTGGAAGGTTTTTGATAATGATATTGGGGTCTTGGACAAGATAGGTAATAGACCCACTATAGTTTATAAAAAGAGTACATCAATAAAAGGACTACTTGAAAAAGGCAAACCTAATCTCACTAGAGGTGGCACGTATAAATATGGTAGATGTCCCCAGTGCCCTTTCATGATGGATACAGACAAATTTAAACTTAAGAATTTTGGATCCATCACTAATAAAAAGAAAATGTTTTGCTATACTAAGGGGGTTGTTTATATTGTAGTATGTAAAAACTGCCAAGGTTATTATGTGGGGAAAACAAAAAATGCTTTTAGACTTAGAGTCTACCAACATTTATATGATATCAAGCAGAAAATATGAAGAATGCTTTATTTAGGCATATTAATGACCAAAGTAATTACAGTTTTAGTTTTTTTATTCTTGAACAAGTTGATTTGGGACAAAGGGGTGGACCTGTTGAGGAATATTTGGAGTACATTGAGTTAAAGTGGCAGATCAGACTGAATGCATACTCCCCTCCAGGTCTTAATGACAGAATTTCTATAGCACCACTTTTGAAACTTAAACAGTTATTTATGTTATGATTTATTTATATTGTCATTGGTATTTTTTGCCTTATAACATTCTTTACATGTGACACTATTGATTCAACATTTGGTTAGCTGACTTTTTGTGTACTTGCAAATAGGGGGAGTATTCACTACTACCTTACACTTCCTGTGATGTTTCTTAATTGAAAGGAAATTATGTGGGGTAATATTTTACTAATTGACTATGTGTGTATTTAAGGAGTTATCAGCCAGCAATTCACTGTTCTGAAGAAGTCTGAGTATTGACGAAAGTGCTTAACTTGTTGTTTTATCATTTTTAAACTGTGAATTTATGTGTATTTGTACTTCATTTTGATCATTGGATTGAGTAAAGAATTTTTTCATTATTCGGGCTCCGTCTCGTTGGATACCACCCTGCATCTGCTGTTTATTTTTTTTTTACATATATAACAAGAGTATTACAAGGAAAAAGACATAGTAGTCGTATAACAGTAGTGAAAGTATAATTTTTAAGGTTAAAGGTTTCATCTGTAAGATGCTAAAAATGTAGAATAAGAAGAGAAAACACTGTGATATATATTAGATGGAAAGGGAGAGAAAATGAGGGGTGAGAGTAAGAGAAATGGAAGGAAATAATTTGATAGATTTTAAGAGGAGTGATACAAATAGAGGGGAGCAGAGGCTACAAAGATGTCAAGTGGGAGTTTGGCATGGGCAGGACCAAGTATTTAGGAGGAGTTCCTTTAACTCTCTTTTAAACTGGTGTGGTTGAGAAATATTTCTTAAGAGAGGGGGAAGAGTGTTCCAAGCATGTGTTACACTGTACTTCTAAAGGGACTTTCCAATGTTCTTTTTGGGTTTATAGATTTTGAGAAAATGTCTGTCAGTCATTCGGAGATGTCAGAGGGGGATGTAGTACGACACAAGTTTGGAGAGTGAAGGGCAGGAAGAGGGATTGTAAACAACAGAATGTGTGAGGATGGTCTGCACCTACCTCCTTTAGGTGTCTGAAACTTTTTCCTCTCCCTTAGAGCCTTTTTTAGGCAATGCCAAATTGACAAACATACCGACAGAACAATTAAAATCCAAAGACAACTAGAAGTATTATTGCTCACTGCTAGGAGACTAAACAAGAAATGTGACACCATACAACCACTAATCACTCTGAAGAATATGGACGTCTGTGCCATAATTGAAACCTGGTTTAAATCCATAGTAACTACTCCGGCAGTACAAGCTTGAGTGCCTTCAACACATTTAGACCATCAGCTGCAGAGAAAGAGACAAAAGGTGGAGGGGTCTTTATCTGTGTTAGCAACAAAGATAACTCTAGTCTGGTTAATTAAGAAGATGCCCTGGAATGTGTCCATGTGCAAGTCAGCATTGACTAAATTACATATCATGTTCTAGCAAGCTAAAGGTCACCCTCTCTCCATTTAGAACCCATAGCTCATACCTAGACCTACTGCAGAAATTTACCATTAAATTAAATACCCTATTCATGGGAGACTTTAACTATCCCTCTATAAACTGGGAAATATACACTGTCTCAAACTCACACCCCTGGGATTCATGAAAGCTCCTTGCAAGAATAAGTCTGCAATGCATATTCATAAAGGCGCACTGCGCTATAACCTGTATGGACACGATCCGTGAACAAGTGCAGGGGGCATGTCCGAGCAGTGCTCGCACAGTATTTATTTATTTTATTTATTTATTTATTTACTTTTGTTTACCGGGTTAGTCCAACTGGATACATATCCATTTTCAGTGGAGGCCCGGGGAGAAAAGCTCCAGTTATACAACATAATAAAATATAGAAAAACATTACATAGCATTTGAACATTACATTTAAAGCACTTAACATTTCAAAAACAACATATGACGATAAAGAAAGGAAAGCATCGTTAGACAGTGACATAATATAGAGTACAAGTTCTTGAGTTAACAGAAGTAGTAATAAGACAGAAGGAAAAGGTTAATAGGATTGATGATTACAGGAGAAGGGAGTGTAGAGACTAAAGGGAGGGACTAGTAATAATCAATGAAAGTAGTAAAGATATAAGGTAGGGAGTAAAAAAATGTTAGCGTCAGGTAATTTGTAAAAGAATAGAAAAGTGAGGATAGTTAGTCTGGGTTATTACAAGAGCATAACCAGTGATTAGAGAGAAAGAGTTTTAGTTTGGTTTTAAATAATGGGAGAGAGGAGAGGGTGGTCAGATCATTTGGTAGTTGATTCCATATTTTACCCACTGTGTTTGAAAATAGAGATTTGCCTTCTACGTTATTTGAGAAGGAAATGTGTATCAACATTTTGTTGGCAGAGCGCAGATTCTTCAGGTTATTATAAGGTCTTATAAGGGTCGAGAGAATTGGGGTGTTACTAGGTTGGTAAAGGGCTTTGTGGGCAATTGTGAGTTGATTAAATTGTAATAGTAGTGGTAATTCAAGCCAGCCTAGCTGTTTTAGATTCTGACAGTGATGGGTCCTAAAAGGAGAGTTGGTGGCAAATCTTGCTATATTATTGTATGATCTAGTCAGATTGTTAAGATTAAGTTTGGAAAGATTTGTATATATGGGGGAAGCATATAACAGAGTAGAGATTAAGTGAGTTCTGGCTATTGTGGTTCTAGTTGTTGGTGTCAGGAAGGGTTTAATGCGGTAGAGGGAACCAAGTTTTTTATTAGTAGATTTAATTGTAGAATTTATATGATAATCAAACTTAAGTTGATTGTCAATAGTAATTCCTAGCAGTTTGGTAGTGGGGTCTGGAGAGATAATGGTACCATCTTCAGATGTAAGTGTGAAATGGAGAGGGGGTGATAGGTGAGATGGGTTGAAGAGCAGCAATTTAGTTTTTTTAGGGTTAAGGAGAAGACAGTGGTTAGAGAAATATTTTTCTATAGTAGAGAAGGCTTTTTGTGTGTGAGAATGAAGATCAGTTTGAGATGAGGCAGAGCAAATGATAGTGGAGTCATCAGCATATTGGATACAGATAGACTGCGGAATGGAGAGATGGAGGTCATTTATGAAGATGGAAAACAATAGTAGCCCTAAAATAGAGCCTTGTGGGACACCTAGAGAGGTAGGAAGAAGGTCAGAAAGATGGTTTTGCCAAAGAACGGCTTGTTTTCGGTTGTCCAGATAGGATGTGAACCAGTTCATGGTAGGATGTTCGAAGGAGAGGGACTTCAGTATGTAGAGGAGAAGTTGATGATTAACCATGTCAAAGGCTTTAGATAGATCCATGAAGAAAGCAGAGGATAAAATATTATTGTTACGATTATTGTTGATGCAGTTAGTAAAGGATAGTAAGGCTGTGGTGGTACTGTGAAATGGCCGAAATCCATGCTGACAGTTAGCCAGGAGCTGATGTTGAAGTAGATGGGTAATAAGTTGTTTATGGATACATTTCTCCATAATTTTGGCTAGTGGGGAGAGTAGAGCAATGGGACGGAAGTTAGAGAATTCAGTAGAGTCTCCACCTTTGTGGAGAGGAATAATGTAGGAGATTTTCCAAATTGATGGGATTAGGCCTTCTGTTAAGGATCTATTGATTAATATAGAGACTGGGTAGGCAATGGCTTTGGCTCCTATTTTGAGGTATTCGGCTGGAGGTTTGTCAGCTGAGGGAGTGTTAGGTTTTAGTTTTTGAAGTAGAGAGGAGATATAAGAGGTAGGTATTGGTTCTAGGTGAAAAGGAGGAGGAATGAAGTTAGGTTTGGGCAGGTTAGATGTATCTGGATTTTGCTGATTAGCTAAATTAAGTATAGTGGTAGTAAAGAAAGAGTTGAAGGCATTGGCTATTTGAATTGGACAGTCTGGGTTAGAGCCTAATGGGTTGGGTGATTCAACTCTGCCTGGGGATAGAAGTGAGTTAATAGTAGACCAGAATTTTTGTGGTTGTTTGAGTGATGTTTGCTGAAGTTGTATATAAAAGTTCTTTTTGTCTTGTAGGATAGCTTTTTTGGTAATATTTCTTTGTTGTCTAAAGTTTTGGTGATCAAATGAGTTCTTTGTGGACCGCCATTTAGTCCAAGATTTGTTTCTATTATGGATAAGTTTCCTAGTATGATTTGAGAGCCAAGGGGCTGGTTTATTTTTCATTCTTATGGAACGGGTTGGGGCATGTTGGTCTAGGATTGCTAGGAAGGTCCTATTAAAGTAATTAACAGCTTCATCTATAGGGAGAGACTTTAGGGGAGACCAGTTACAATGGTAGAGTTCAGTTAGAAAGAGTTCTTGGTTAAATTGTTTTTTGCTACGGATGGTCCTAACTATATAGGGAATGTTAAAGCATATTTTATTTCTGATAATATATATGAGAGAGTGGTCACTAAGGTCATCTGGAAGGGTTCCTATTGAATATTTTTGTTGTGGACAATTTGTAAGAATCCAGTCTAAGATGTTTTTTTTTTATTATATTTGTTTATTCTAGTAGGAGTGTTTATAGCCTGTGAGAAGCCATGGAGGTTAATATGAGAGGAAGAATTAGTGCTGTTACATAAAGTCCAATTGATATTAAAGTCTCCTAGTAGAATTGTTTCTTGTGGGAGATTAAACACGCCCCCTGCACTCAGGAAGTGCCATACGGCACTGTGAAAACAAAAACAGTGTCTGCGGACACTGTTAGCATACCTCTCAACTGAACAGATATTCATAGAATGTCCAGATTTATGCCTCATATGTTAGGTGTGTTCCTCCTACTGTCCTGGCAAAGAGCTGAGGATCAAAGTCATTAAATAATGACAAACATTTGAGTCTAAGACTCCACATCCTTCAAATAAGTCATGCTAATGCAAAACCTACTATTCTATCAACTTGCTAAGTTTGTAAGAGCAATATTTAAAATATGTCCCTCTTTGTCTGCCATCGTGTTAGGCTTAGTCCAGATTTTATGCTCTAAGAGGTGTAGAGGTATGACTGTTATCTATGTGCATATCCCTAAACTAAGAAAAACAAAACAAATATGTTTCCCGTCCCCACTAAATTTTAAGAGTAGCTGAGTGGGTGTGCATGGCATGCAGCTGTGTTCAGCATAGCTTAAACATCCTAAGGAGCTAAATAGAAATATACAACCATAATACCCAAAGTGGGATATTGTAGTGGTCAGAACTTGCACCTTACATGCTTGCTTAATTATTATTGAGAGTAACAAGGCCTCCTGATCTTCTGTAGTACGAGTGATTGGGTAATAGCAGGGGCTGAGTAGTAATTTGATCTTCCAACTCTTTCATTCTTACTGCTATATAAACCCTGTGCCTTATAAATGTTCTGCTTGTATTGCTCAGGCTCTGATTGCACTGCATAAGTGGAAATTCCTTAAGATTCCAAGAGCAGGATAAGTTATTTCTTACACTTTTATATCACTGAACTGCACTTCTGAAACGCTTATAATTGTGCTATACAGTTAATCTACACAGTTTGCACTGTTATAAAGATTTTTTATTGTTTCACTGCATTTATGTACTGTTTTATACTGTTTTAACATTACTTAACTGTAAACTGCTTTTTCATACTGAGAGTTGAATTTTCTGTTTGTGAGTGCTCTATACGAGATTTTCTGTGCATTTTTGATAATTGTTTACAGTTAAAAGCATTCTCGAGTCTGCTCCTTGATTTGTTTAAAACTTTAATTTAGTGCCTATAGGAACTGTAATTTTTCCCACCCACCCTCCCTAGTGTTGTTATACTTGGTGGCTTTGCAGTTGCCCGCCCATAATGTATATTTGATCTGTGACACTCCTCCCAGTCTAGTGTCATTAGTTCACTCAATCTAACAGAGAACATTTGTGAAGGCCAACCCACTCAGATTCTTAACGTTGAATTAACTTCTGTTCCAGCTTTCTCCATTTCCACTTTACTGAAAAAAAAAATTCTAAGCTTGCTTCCCCCCTTTCCTGTGGCAGGTCTTGTCCAGATATGGAGTTGCTGTGTCCAGAACTGTTTGTCAGCTCCTAAGCCCTCCCACCACTTAACTGGGGTTAAACTATTCCTGGCACCATAAAATCTGTTCTTCAAAATTTCCCTTGCAACTAGCCAGCTTTTTAGTTTTAGCACTCATCTGTTTTTTTGAGCTCAGCACTTGTTCAAAACTCATTGTAAGCACTAAATAAGTTACAAATTACTATAGCACTCAACTTTCCTCACTTGTCTAGAGGAAAACAGTTTTAGTACTTAATAAATAAACACTTATTCAGGCATGTCTAAAGGTCAGCTCCCTGTGTTTTCTCCTGCTACCTGATGAATCTGGGCATCTTGGGACAATGCAGCAATTGCCTCATGTACACAGACAACCCTCTCCTCCTAGCACCCAACACTATGACCTGTGAGAAATGCACTTATATAGCCAAACTGGAAGCAAAGCTCTTTTCACCAAAGACTGGCCTAGACAGTCAAGAGGAGAAGGTAAACACTTGCACCGCACCACACTCATCACATAGTCCCTCAAAACCTACACCACCAAAACACACACACAGAAGCACAAAACACACACCTACATTCTTGGAGGCTCTCAGTACAAATCTGCCCAAACAACAGAGACCTCCAAAGCAGAAATGCAAGCAACCTCAACCTGCCAACACAACCCAAATGACACACAGCCCACATACTCAGTGTGCCACTCAACTACAGCCCATAAGGCATAATGTACCCAACACTCTAGTCATAGGTGACTCTATAGTCAGGCACACTGATGTTTCACTCACCAGGCTAAACAAGGAAAAAGTTACTGTCAGCTGCCTGTCAGGTGCCAGGATCCACCACATAATGCACGCACTTAGGTCACTCCACAACAAGTACAAATATGACTCTGTCATTGTCCATGTTGGTGTGAATGACCTGAGACGTACCTCCCTGGACTACATGAAAAGAGACATGGAGGAGCTCTCCGATCTTGTAGCCCAGGCAGGTATGACCCTAGCCCTGAGTAGCATCCTGCCATCATCCAGAATGACACCACAGTACAAGGACAAAATGATTGACTTTAACAATTGGCTAAGCTTCTGGTGTCATTCTAAGAGAATCCAGTATCTGTCTGCCTGGGATGACATGATTGACAGACCACGCTGCTTTGCCAGAGATGGCCTGCACCTGTCACCTTTGGGATTCCGGATACTGGCAAAGGCTCTTGCCACCCCTATAGTGCCTTTTTAGGCAAGGTTCAAATGACAAATTCACCACCGTAACAGGTACAAGCAAGCAAAATCTGAGGGTAATGCTACTCAGTGCTAGAAGTCTAAACCTCAAAATGCACTCACTCGAGGCACTCCTTAAAATGGAGAACATTGACATCTGTGCAGGGACAGAGACCTGGTTCAAAGTTCCAGAGAGCACACCTGCATTACCAGGCTATAATTCATACCACACCTTTCAGCCACCAAACCCGGACCGAAACACTAAAGGTGGAGGCATGTCCATATTCATTAAGGATATCCACACCTCCAAGCTAGTTGCTCAGCATAATGCAGCCGAGATCATCCAAGATCAACTAACTCTGGGCAAAACCGCAATCCAGATTCTAGCGTGCTACAGACCCCCCACCATGCCCCAGGATTCCCACTCCTCTTTTCTTGAGACACTGGAAAATATTAAGGTACAACCCAATACTCTAATAATGAGTGATTTCAACTACCCTACCATTAACTGGGAAAACTACTCATGCACCAACTCTTTTGCTCAACGTTTTCTGGAAATCATCAATTCTAACGCCTTGGATCAACTTATCCACTCTCCCACCAGGGACAGCAATATCCTAGACCTCGTCATCACCAACATGGGAGACCGGTGTTCTACACCAGAGGTCAGCTTCTCATTGGTCAGATCCGACCACAAGCTAATCACCCTAGACATCCACATCCTGCTCCCACCATTAGGAAAACAACCGTAAAAAATTTCTCCAAAACCAACTTCAGACTTCTTAAGACAGAAGTGGCAAACTTCACGACACCTCATGCAGATGGACAATAGAGGTACGACTGCTGAATCCTATAATAATGCACTTTATAAGCACTTACATGAGTGCATGGATCATGCTATCCCTAACAGAACCAAGATGCTATCCTCCAAAAAAAGGAAGCCAATCTGGTGGTCTTCTGCCATAAACAAACTTTACAACAGAAGAAAGAAACTGTTGCAAAAAAGAGTAATATCCCATGATTGGAGGAACTCCCTGTTCAGCCTCAGTAAGAAGCTGAGATCCCTCATAAAATCCTCCTAAAGCTAGTTATTAAAACAAAATTGCCACTGATTCTAAAGACAACCACAAAGTATTCTATAGCTATGTCAAGAATCTCAATGACAGCACTCCGATCTGCTCTGAGTTACAGTACAATGACACTAAATATACAGAACCAACTGATCTTGCCAACATCCTGGCACATAGGTTCAGTGCTAACTATATCCCCCTCTCACCCCCTAAAGGGCCCATCTTTATACCGGAGGAATGCAAAGTTCCTGTAATCATGGCTGCACAGGTAAAAACCTCACTCTCTAAAGCCAAGAACACAGCATCCATGGGACCTGACAACATCCCAGGCTGCCTTCTACATGAACTACAGAATGAACTGGTACCCCACCTAAGTACCATGTTCAGTCATAGCCTCACCTCAGGCTTTGTGCACATTGAATGGCGCACTGCGACAGTTATCCCACTCCACAAAGGGGGGGGAGGGCACAACAGATCCCAGGAACTACCGCCCCATTAGCCTGACGAGACTCGTCTGCAAGGCCATGTATCATCATGGAACTCATAAGCAAAGACATTGGAGATCTCCAAACTCTGGACCCCACACAGTTTGGGTTTGTAAAAGGCAGATCATGTCTCCTAAACCTGATAGACTTTTTTGAAGTAGTCACCAAAGCCATAGATGAGGGTAAGGTGGTTCACACAGCCTATCTAGATCTCGCCAAAGCATTTGACACCATCCCCCACTCTGTAATTATAGATAAACTCACTAAACTAGGTATAAATCCTTATGTCACAAGATGGGTTGCCAACTGGCTTACTGACAGAACCCACACTGTGAAAGTAGCAGACTCCAAATCAGACTTCAGACCAGTGATAACTGGAGTACCACAGGGTTCAGTCCTGGGTCCTCTTCTGTTTGGTATCTACTTCTCTGAAGTACAGGCTAACACAGAAGGTCTTTGGCTAACTAAATTCACAGATGACTGCAAACTAGGAGCCATAATCGAAACTTCTAACTATGTGGACATCCTACAAAAAGGCCTCACTGAGACAGATGCCTGGTGTCAAAGACATGGTCTCAAGCTTAATGCCAAAAAGTGCATTGTCATCCCCTTTGGTAAAAACTCTGTACCCATGAACTACCACATAGACGGTCATCTGCTTAACACTGAAAGAGACCTTGGGACACAGGTGGACAGTAGTCTCTCCTTTGATAATCACATTGCCACAGTGGTCAGGAAATCCTTCTACGTGGCACACCTCATCACAAAAGGTTTTTCATCCAGAAAAAAAGATGTCATTGTTCCCCTCTACTCATCACTCATTAGACCCATTATAGAGTACAATTCCCCTTTTGGTATGTACCTCACAAGACATCTACAACAACTGGAAAGGCCACAAACATATCTCACAAAGAGGATTACTGGCCTCAAATAAATGCCTTACGCAGACCGTCTCAAAAAACTCCAGCTTTACTCCATTGCATATCGCCTACTCAGAGGCGATCTCTGCCTAACATACAAAGCTATGTCAAACCCAGAGCTGCTGGACATGCTCCACATAAAGAAATCCAAATCCCTCTGAGCTACACGCTCTAGGGACCTAAACCTTGTCACCACAATAAACAGAAGATGCTGGAGGGATAGATTACTGTCCCAGAGACTTCCCATACTCTGGAACAGACTACCTATCTATGTCAAACAGAGCTCCACATTAGCACTCTTCAAGAAAAATCTTGACAATTGGATGGGTAATAGGAAATTCACCCCGGGATCACTTCTGTGGTTCTGCTTGACAGGGGCACAGGAAAATTATTTTCTTGGGTGCGAAAACTAGGGTACCTTTTTGGCTAGGCTTGTATAGGCCCTAAGACCAATAGCCTAGTACCTTCCTATGAACCTATGAACCAGCCATTCACAGTTTGAGCCCCAATGCAGTCCATTCATTTTTATATGTGAAAGCAGCACTAAAATTATTTTTTATAAATAGGTAGTAAATAATATATATTTGTTAACCAGAGTAGTGTAGCAGATACAAATGTGAAGTGTCAGTGTAGTAAAGATGTGAAACCCTCATATAAATACAAGTGTCCCATACAGTATAGCTACACAAGAATATAATGTAAGGAAAGCACATAGGGGGATGTTATGGAAGGTAAACATACATATCATAATATGTCATTAATGAGGAATCAACCCCACAATCCTGACAGTCCATAAAATGAAAGCTGAACAATGCTAAATTGTGCTCAGCTATGCTTAGCCAGTGTATGCATTGCTTAAATTTATATGCTTAGCAATGATTAGCGTAGCTGAGCGGATTTGCACACTGGTAAGCAGCACTTAACATCTACCCCTTTAAGCAACGCTTATCTTATCTAAGCAGGTTTGTGCATTGCTTAGCTTAGTTCAGCATATTCAAAATTATCCAATCATGGCAAAGGGTGAGAAATCAGCCCTATTTAAACCTCATAGGCAGGAATACAACTATAACCAGTTGTAGATGATCATTGCAGGTACTATGGCTGGTGTTGATGAGGATGTGCGCTTTCAGGCACAGCGGTTGGGCATTCAGGAGTCCAGGGTCATGGTTGGACTCCATGTAAAATACCATGAAGGGAGACTGCTGCAGGACCAGTATCAGGGCTCCCAATACAAAGAAGAGGCTTGGGACTGTCTCGCATGTGACCTCACCTATGCTACTGATATCCCTTAGACTGGTCAGCAGGTCCAACACCATTACACTAACCTGAAGCATAGGAAGAGGGATCTGTTGGACCAGTGGATCCAAGACACACAGGCACAGAATGTCCCTGAAGTGTGTAAGTATCAGTATCAATTAGTGTTCTGCAAAATCCAGCCTGAGTATATAATCAATAGGTATGCATAAATGTTTATCTCATGTACAGCTGCAGATGAGAGGGCTGCAAATATTGATGCACATGCCTGCAGGATGCTAAGGCTGTGCCAGGAGGCTGGTGAGTAAAAATTTAACTTGCAGTATTCAGGGTAAATAAACAGAAAGTAGTAGATTGTCAACAACTAATAGGTAAACTATGTACTGTGTGCAATGAATAAAGGACTGTTATCAGGTGAATAAAGATCTCTGTAACACTGAATAAAAAAAAAATAAAAAAAAACTATTGTGTTTACTTTGTCATGTTGTGGTAGGAATATAAATGTGTCCAGGTTCCGCATAGTTATGTGTTTCTGGCAGAAAATAACTGTTTTATGCAACTATTACTAAAAACTTAACACAGATCTGTTGTCTGAAAATTGCAGTACAGTTGTCATTACCTAAGGTATTTGTCTAACTACAAGGTCAGATTGTGCAAACCAGAAAGTACTAGGGAGAAAAAAGTCAAGCATGAAGCAGCACTTTCTCAGTAGCTCATTGTGATGAAACACAGCTGTAGTGTACCTTTTTCCACAAACAGGTACGGTTCAAATCCTGGCAGTGGTAGTACTCTGAATGCATATTGTCAAACAAGAATATGTGAATATTTGTATAAACAGTCAGGCAGTATTAACATAAATTACCTCCACAGGTCTGCGAGGTAAGGAAATGTTTGTAATAGCTATAAGAAGGCTTTATCAACACACTCTATGTTCAACATATGCACTGTCCAACCCCATGGCTGCAAATGACAACAAGATAAGTACATACACCAAGCACTTTGTTCCGATACATGTCCCTCAAGTGTCACACTGTCATGGCTAATGGTTGCTACTGCCAATAACCAGGGGGACAGATAGGAACCCTGGTGGAGTATGTCACTACCACACCCCCAAGCATGAGTGCTTGGCACTCCTGTCAGTGTCACATATGTAACTGTTAAGATGTGAATATGGGTAGAAACAGTCAGATAGTGTTAACACATATTTCTTCAACAGGTCTGCCAGGTAAGGAAATGTGTCTATTACCTGTAAGAAGGCTTAACCAATACACTGTGTACAACAATCCCACTGTCCATCCCCAGGCCATAGGTAGATATAGAGTGAGGCCAGCCATGGAGAGTAATGAATAGAGTAATGATATGTACAATTGTTGAAAACTGAAGCCTAGCCAGTTGTTAATTGACCTCTCTCTCTCTCCCCCACCTATCTGCACCAGTACTTCATACACATTAATTGGATATGTTCATCTTCAAACCTACTGTTGGGACATGTGTCCTATTGTTATACAAATAATGAACTGCTTGAATATCAATGCTCCCTCTTCAAATACTATCATTGGTGGCCTGTTGCTATCAATTTAACTTGCATGTTGTTATAATGCCTACTGTGGTTCCATATATGCATGTGTTCTGTTTGTTATGCAACTGTTTCAATTCTTTTTTATGGAGTCAATTGGAACACCCATGCATGCTGTTATAACTAATCCTGAAATGTGTTGTTCTTGACTAACCAACATATTTTTTTAAACTGAAACATTATAGCATGTCTGGGAAGCCAGATCCCAGCGGATCCACCTGTCCCGCCTCATCTGGCTGTGGCACCAGGCCCCAGCACATCTGGGACCTAACCCAGGCCTTCCTCTTCCATTTGTCCTGGAACCACCTCAGAGGATGTGGCTCATTCCCCCCGGGAGTGGGCGCAGAGAGGAGACTGTCACCTGCAGTCAGGTCCAGTGATTGGTGTGCAACATCCTCAGTTCAGAGTACGGTGATCAGCTTCATCAGCTTGAGGGCCACCTGGCACATCTTGAGGGTCAGCCTGCCCTTCCTGCACAGCCGCCAGCACAGCCACCTTTGGGGCCGTGAAGGTGCAGTGGTGACTGCCCATGGGTGGGGACCTCAGTCCCACTGTAATCATATTGGAACTCGTGCATCTGATTCCCAACCACCCTCCCCATCCAAGGTGTTTAGACCTGACATGTGTCATATACCACCCCCGTCAGCTGTCTTGTCTGTCTTCCTACCCAACGTACCTCCCCAAATGTATCTACTATCCTTCCCCAACATCCCACTCTCACCTTAAAAAAAGGGCAATCTGTTCTAAAAAAAAACGTCACCCCATACATAGCTGTCCATTTTGCACATGTGTCCATTGGACACATGTAATGTGGTCTAATTGGTTTAACAACACATTATAGTTGTACTCACCCCTCTCTCAGGGGTTTGAGTATCCAAATTAACCTCCAAATTCTGTACAAATGCACAGCTGTTTCTGTATCAGAAATGGACAGCTATGGACCTTCCCTACACCCATTCTGCACATCTCTATCTATCTTTAATACTGGTTTTCCCTCTGTATGTCCCCTTTTTCACCACTTTCCTATCATCCCTTTTTTTCTATGCATTTAAAGAAATTCCTGTGGGGGTAAGTGGGAGTAAGCAGCAGTAAGCAGCAGTAAGCGGCAGTAAGTGAGTTTGCACGATGCTAAGCTATGCCTACACAGATTAAGCAGTTTCCCATTTACCTGTGTGTTGGCATTGTTTACTATCGCACAAATCTGCACAAACCCACTTACAACTGCTTAAAAGTGCCTTAATCACTCTGTATCTATCGGCCACTGTTCTGTCCAGCAACAAAATAATCAGCCCCACCAAGTATCAAACCCAGGATCCTGGGCACCATAGTCAGAGTAATGCACCACTACACCATCTGAGCTGTAATAATGAATGCTGCTTTTTCAAATGTATCATTCAGTAATGGTATAGAATAGTAAGGAACAAATGCTGTGGAATCAGTCATGTTTAGTATATATAAATATACACATACAGATGTGTATGGTGATAGATAAATATGAAAAAGTATATACATTAGATATATGGAGCTATACATATAAAACAAATACATATAGAATATATACAAATATATTGTTATATAAATATATGTATAGATATCAAAAAAGGAATATATATATATATATATATATATATATATATATATATATATATATATATATATATATATATACTCATAATATGTAGTGGTGTCATGCCCAGCACCATACCTCTCCACCTCTTAGTGCAAGAATTCTGGACAAAAGCTGTCAAAATGGGGGGACAGTAATCCAAGAACAGGAACATAATGTACGTACTGCGGTTATAAATGTAGAATGTTGCTACAGTAACAGGGTTTGTGTCAGCATACATGTTCAGAAGGATGTGAGTTCTGAAACTGAAATGTATGTCATCATTTACTGACAGAAATCCTCACATCATCACAATGATTTACCACAGAAATTAAAATAATGATTCTGTGGAACAGACCAGAAATATGAGCAATAAACCTGGACAGTCTGAAACAATCTGGCCAGTCGAGAGGTATGCCCAGAACCTCTTAGTGCAACAAATCTTGATCAAGCTTGACACGGGGGGGGGGGTAAATCCATGAAACTGGGAACATATTCTAAATATCAGAGTAGATAAGATGACACAGTTGATGCAGTAACACCCTCCTGTCTGTTGTGACATATATTGACTGGAATACCCAAGTCCAAAACCTAATTACTCCCCACTAGTTACCGACATAAATCTTCACATCATACTGCCACTGCCAGACCTGCCGTGATATCACTGTGTAAGTCGGTAGGTGGGAATTTCATGGATGTCGCCATGTGGGGGCCTTTGCCAGACATTTCTGTATGGTGTTCAACAGCTGATCTGCTGGGTGAGGCTGGGGGTGAGTATGGAACCCCCACTTTGACATCCATGCATGTGACCTATGACCCCCGTTATTTGGCTAACCACATATACTGCAGTGGTATTTGTCAACTAGCGTGGTACTGCATAGTGTAGCTAAGCCAGTACTGGGCATACACTTCCTGCTGTCCCACATAGCTGTCAGTTGTCTGCTGCTATCCCAGTAAGCCACCCCATTCCCTTGCATGCTTGCATCAATACCATATACATGCTATCAGAACTTTCTACTTCATTAATTTATTGTTAAGAAGACTGACTTACTTTGTGCCTGAGGCAGGTGTGAGGATGTTGCTTGAGGGTTGACTATGTTGGATGCATGCAGTACACTGCTTATACCTGGTAAGGTGTAGGTGGTGCAATGTTTGGCATCCATTTTACTGTGTGTGCGAGTCAGAGAGAGATATCAGTACTCAGGTCCTACAGTGTCAGTGTATGTGCTATGTGTTCCCTCTTTGCCAAGGCCAGGGCATACTGGACAGGCCTCCATCTGCCCACAGGGGAAAGCTCAGGATGTTCCTTCTCCGAGTCCCTCTGTGCCTATGGAGACCTTGGCAATGGTGGGGGACTGTGTGGCCTTTCCCTGTTTTGGTCTTGCTGCAGCTGTTTCCACAATATCATATTGTATAGCATGGCACACACTATGAACATGTGTGCACATGTGGGTGGAGAGTACTGCAAGGCTCCACCGGATATGTCAAAGCAGCAAAACTGTGACTTGAGCATCCCAAACACATGCTCTATAATGATCCTTGTTTGTAAGTGTGCCTCATTATGGCGTTCTTGTGTGGGTGTGTGTGCATTTCTGATGGGTGTCATCAGCCACAGCTCCAGTGCATAGCCAGCTTCCCTCACCAGATGGCAATATGAGATGTCCCCAGTGGCAAATATTTGGTACAGCTGTGATGAATGCCAGATGTGGGAGTCGTGATAGCTTCCAGGGCTGCCAGCACACACATTCATGATAATGCCCTGGGCATTGCACATGACCTGGCAGTTGATGGAGTGGAACCCCTTGCAGTTTAGGTAGACCCTACCCTGGTCAGTAGGTGGTGCTTTGATGTGGATGTGTGTGCAGTCTATGGCACCCAGTACATCCAGGTATTCTGCTACACGGTGGAAGAGACGCATATTGCTGGTCCTCTCCTCACGTGTGCTGGGGAAGTAAATGTGCTCAGCAGCATGTGTTCGCATGGCATCCAGGAACTGGTGGAGTATCCTGGACTCAGATGCCTGTGAGACCCCCATGATATCCCCAGTTGGTCTTTGGAAAGTACCTGTAGCTAATATTCTTAAGGCTATACATATTTTGGTATCTGCTGGGATGGGTTCCTCTCTGTTGGTTGTGGGTCTGAGGTGAGGCTGGCACAGCTTGGTGATTTGCTGAAGTATGTCATTGTCCACCCTGTAGTGTTCTACTATCTCCAGATCATGTAGCCCCTGGTAAGTTACCCTGGGTCTGAACACTCTTCTCCTACTCCTTGGTCTGTGGTGGTTGTCAGCATTATCCTCCTCAGCGCTCTTGGCCTCTTGCACATACTGATAGATCAAAGCAACAGCAGCCCCTAATATTTTTTGCTAAATTTGTCAGTTAAAATTCCCCTGTAAGTGTACACCTATGTGTAGAGTTTGTGGGAAAAAAACAGACTGGAAGGTGTTTGCATAGTTTATAGTGGTGTGCTGCTGCTGCCTGTGTGATTGGCTTACTTTGAGACATTCCACCTGCCAGCTATTTTACTTGTATTTGAGTGGCTGGTATTTTGCTATTTCCCTTTTTTCTTTTCCCCCTTTCCATTTCTGCTCCTTTTAAGCCCTGAGGTGTGGTGCACAAACACACTGTCTAAATGTAAACAATGCTGCTATTTCCATTTTTTTACGTCCCAGTGCATGCCATGCACACCCATTAAGCTAAGGCAAACACATTTTAGCAGAAATGGCCCTCCCCTGGATGTGAACATAGTCTTCATTTCATGGTGTAAGACATTATAGCCTTAGTCACACCCCCTTGCTTAGGTGTGCTTAGCTAAGCGCAAACCCGGGCAATGGAGCTCAAATGCACTTACAGCAAGCATGACACACACCTTTTTCATGTTAGCTGCTCCTCCTGCCTACACTATCTTGTTCTAGCACCTACATAGTTAGGTGCAGAGTGTGGACTTAGAATATTTTGTGATTCTGTAAATTTCCTCTCATTTGCATACCCCACTGCATTAGTCCATAGTTACTGCTCTGACATGGAGTCTTTCCTCTTGGCAACCAGTGTTCCCTGGTAATGTTTTGATTCTGCATGCCATTGACTATAATGGCAAAATTCAGGTTTCCCCTAAAATTGTGTTTTAATATATATATTTTTTAATTTTCTGCACAATACCATTTGCATGCCGCTGCCCTATGCTTAAACTGCCGAGATTGGCCAAAAAAAAATACTTTGACTTTTTTATTAAATTAAACACTTTCCCATGCCAGTGGCCATATATTTGGCCATTGGGATGCCTAAGGTTTATAATACATGCTTTTATTTGAGCTGTCATGCCTCCGTTTTGTTATTTGCAGAAATGTGTTTGGTTAGTAACCAAACACATTTCTGCAACTAGTACTCTTCCTGTACGGATGCC
This sequence comes from Protopterus annectens, assembly GCF_019279795.1. Lineage (NCBI taxonomy): Eukaryota > Metazoa > Chordata > Ceratodontiformes > Protopteridae > Protopterus > Protopterus annectens. The sequence goes on along the minus strand of NC_056727.1, from coordinate 886,114,073 downwards.
TGCCTGCTTCCTGAATCACTAATTCACCTAATTTGCATGGTTTTCATCAGTAAATGAGGTAATTAGCATTCTGCATGGTTTTCTGTACAGGAACAATGTCGGCAGGCTCGTGCATGCCAGATTGGCTGTTTCCTGAATCACTCGGCGGATGTATTCCATACAGGAGTGGCTACACTGTTCCTGCACAACATTTTTTGTTTAATGAATCCCCACCACAGTCACAACTAATCCTGGACTTTAACACAAATATCCCTGACCAGATAGTGTGCACACACAACAAAGGTTCAAAGATACTGAACCTGGTACTCACCAATATGGGAGAGCACTGCACCCCCCACCCCCATTGTCACGTCCTCACTGGTGAGGTCAGACCACAAAGCTGTCTTCTTCAAAATAAAAATCAACTCTGTAAAAACCCTGTAACTGTTAGAAACTATTTCAAAGCAAACTGCATCCTATTAAGCAGTAGTTTGTCAAAATTAAAAGTCCCTCCCAACCCTGAGTTCACAGCAACCTGTGCAGAATTGTTCACAGAGACCTTGTACAATCATGTAAATGGCTATATAGAGGCTGTTGTACCTACTCGAAATAATCCCAAAACAAATTCTAAAAACAAACCCGACTGATGGAATCCTAACCTTAATGGGGTATGTAACAAAAGGAAAAAAGTCATAGCTAAAAAAAAAGAGCAACTATCATAATCATAGGAGCTCTCTAATTAAATGAAATAGAAAGCTAAGTGGACTAATTAAGTCCAGCAAGGCCAATTACCAGGTCAAGATAGCCTCACAGGCTAAAGACAACCACTATGTCCGAAACCTCAAAGGCAGCACTCATCAGTGTACAGAACTGTTGGTCAGTGGTGCCACCTCCACTGAGCAGAGCGACATAGCGAATTTGCTGAATGACAAATTCAGCATAAATGTCATCCCCCACTCTCCCCACGTCCCTCCACGAAATAACTACTAGCATGCCCCCTCTCAATTATTAACAGGGAGCAGGTCTTTATGGTGCTTGCTAAGGCCAAAAACACAGCCTCAATGGGCCCCAACAATATCCCGGCATACCTCCTAAATAGCTTGAAACATGACCTATCAAGACCACTTGAGTCTCTTTTGAACTACAGCCTCAAAAGGCTTAGTGTCACAAGAATGGAAGATAGCAATGGTTATCACACTTCACAAGGGTGAACAATCAACTGACCCCAGAAACTACAGACCTACTTAACTAGCCTAACATGCAAAGCCATGGGATGACTTATCATAGAAATGCAGTCTTCCATACTATGTTTGTTCCTTCTACCCATGGTTAAATCAAATAACCTACTGGGCTGACCAATGGAATGAAAGACACCATCATGACTTCCCGCAAAGCTGAAGCATAACAGTCCTGAACTATGAGGTGCAGGCTTCATGGAGGATTCTGCTAGGCCCAAATTTAGCCTTTTTTAATGATGAGAACTAGAATGCCTCTAACAAGGAAAATGAAGGCAGAGTCCCACATCCTTCATACTCTGGCATGGTTAACTCTGGTTTGTCATCTGAACCCTCAAAGTCGTATTATCCTAGTACAGAATGCAAATCCCTTGGTTAATGCAAGTGATGTCATTGTGCTTTATTATCCCCCTCTCAGGAAAGGTTTGTATTTCTTTGCTATAAATTATAATATATATTTTATCAAGGAACACAAGTCTAAAATATTTTAAATAACTGCTTTAAAGACAGGGGCTGAAACATGTGTTACGAAGTTCTTTTTTTTCTTTCATTGCATTCTTTTTTGTCTGTTTTTTTTTTTTTTTTTTTGTAATTTACTATTATTTATTTATTTGCTTGTTTGGTTTTGTTAACCAGGAAAGTCTGTAAAGGCCCATTTTCAGCAGTGGCGTAGAAGAAAAGTTCCACAAAAGTTACATTTTGCATATATTCATAGCATAGAATACAGATATGATTACTCATGATAGTATCATGATATTTATACATTAGGGACAAAGCAGAGGCATAAATACAATTATGATAAATGCTGGAAATATGTAAGTATTATAGGTTTGACTGAACACATATAAAGGGCGAGGTAGAACTGATGCAACTGTGGTAAAAAATATATGTTCCATTTACTTAGAAATTAAGAAAGTATACAAAAAGTGACAACAGTCACTTTTTGTATACTATTTCTTAATTTCTAAGTAAATGGATCATGTCCGTGGTGGTGCAGCGGTAGCATTGTTGCCTCACAGCAAGAGGTTCTCACGTTCGATTCTTGGCTGGAGTGCGGGGAGTGCCTTCTGTGTGGAGTCTGCATGTCCTCCCCACGGTTGGGTGGGAGTTTGAAAGACATGCGTAAATGGGCGTGCCTTCGTTGAAGGTTGTACGTCGAGCTGGCACCTCGGCATTTGTGAAAATCTACTGCCAATCATTAGCAGACCGGAATTCCGCTGTGGCGACCCCTAACCGGGAAAAGCCGAAAGACAAACAACAACAACATACAAAAAGTGACAACAGTAAAGAGGAAAAAGAGGAGGAAGGCGTATGTAAAGAAACAATTTAGTAATAAAGAGAAAAACAGAAAAATATGAGATGCGGAAGAAAAGCAGTAGAGGATAAGAGTATTTACTTTCCATATTTATGTGTATGCACTATTGCAGTTGAGGTGAGGGTAGCATAATTGCCTTTGATGAGTGAAGTGATAGTATTTGTAAAGTGGGCATTAAACTGGGCTGCATTATAGTCTGTGCTGTTTGTGGTTGTGAGAGCGGGGGTGGTAGATTGGCCAGGCTGAAGTATTTGCCTTATAGATGACCACCATAGTCTGGGATTTTTTTTTTTTTGTTTGTTTGTGTTGGAGCTTTCAGTAATATGGTTGTTTAGCATTTTTAGTTTGTTTTTGATGAGATTTCTAAGATATCTGGAAATCTGTAAAGTGTTCTTTATTTTATAAACATACCATAGCTTCCAGGCTTTATATTTCTGTATAAGAAGTTGTTGGGTTTCTTTTGTTAGCCATGGTGAAGGGGTTAGTTTCAATCATTTTGTTATAATTGGTGGCTGTTAATTTAAGAGATTTATGAATGTTTTGCTGAAATTAGAGACTTCATCTTCTAAGATCAACATTTTTAATATGGTCCAGTTGCAGATGCATAAAGAGGAGATGAAAATGTCTTTGCTGAATTTACTTAAATTTTGCACTTGGCCGTACATTGCTAGTTTGTTTAATTTATGTCTCTGTCCGAGTACAAATGTTGGGAAATGGCCACTTTATAGAGTTGATTTTATTGGTCAGAATCCAGTCAAGTCTGGATTCCCTGTAGATTTTCTTGTTAATTCTTGTGGTGGTATTGACTAGTTAAAAGAAGAAAAAAAATGTATTGAGTTTGACGTGCTGATTGAGTTACTAAGTTTTCAGTTGATATTTAGGTCACCCATAATTATGGTTTCTTGGTGGATATTGTGAGATATCCAATGAAGGATATTTTCAGCAGTGGTAGTGTTACTACCTTATGGAATATATACTCCTACATGTATATGACCTTGATGTTGTTAAGTATGAGATATGAGATGATGATTTCAAGGCTGTTAAATCTGGAGATGTGGTAGGGATAAAGAGGTATTTAAAGAGGTATTTCTGCAGTATTGTTGTATATTATGGCCAGTCTGAATGTATTAAAGCCTGGTGGTAATATTTGTCTTTTTTTGTTGGTTTTAACCAAGTTTCTGTTATGACAAGTATATCTGGGGAGTAAAATGCTAAAAGCACGGATGGAATTCTTGTAGCCTGTTACATATACTTCTGAGATTCATATTAAGAAAGAGTAAGTTGTATCCTCTAATGGAGGGGGCAGCATGGGGGTGTCTGCTGTAGAGAAGCAGGATGAATTTTGTTGGTCTGTTGCAGCAGGGTCAGGGATAGGGTGAATGTCTCTGAAAAGTTTGAATTTGGTTACTGAGTGTTGGAAGGGGTAAGACCATTGATTTGTATGGAAAGTTTTAGTGTTATGGATTTATGTTTTTTGTATCTGTATGTGTAGAGATCTACATAAATGGTAAGGTCCATTTCAGGAGATATGCATGGAGTTGTTTGGAATGTGACTATGGGTTGGTAGGTGTGATGGTATTGGGTATTAGGCAGTACTGGTAGCCAGTTATATGTGCCAGAAGGATTAGGAATAGAAGCATAATTGTTTGTATACAAAGCATTTTTAAAGAGTGGTGAGGAAATGTAAAGACAAGGCAGAGAATGTTGAGGAAATTTAAAGATAATTTGGAAGGTGTTCCTCTATGAGGGTATAAAAGTTAACAGGGGGTTATAGGGGTTTTGGGAATACTTTTATTTGCTGATTGTCCATTTGGGACTAAATGTGATGTGGATGATTTAGATTAAAGGAAGTGAATGTTTTATGAGATGTGGCAGACTTATATTGTAGTGATGAGAACTGTTTGAGGAAAGAGAGAACAGCTGAGTGAAGTAGTAGAGAAAGAGATGGGAAAGGCTATTATGCATAGAAGGGAAGGCAGGCTGTGTTTCCAGACAAGTGAGAGGTGACTGGTGTTTAGGCACAGAAAGCTCAGTGGGTGAAAGATTACTTATGGTGTAAAGTGATAAGATTTGGTGTTTAACTGGACGGTGAGGTGGAATGGGAGGTGCTAGCTGAGTTTAAGTTTAGATGATGTGTGTGTGTGGGGGGGTTGAGAGTAGGTTAGGGGAATGAAGCAGAGACAACTTATCCAAGTTAGATTATTTTTTTCAACAAAAAACATCAGTGGGCTTGAGGGATAAACAGGTGTTACTTTGGCCACTTTACTGCAAGCACTATCAAAGAATACTACTTACAAGTCAACAGATTGTTGTAGGGAATGTGTTGTTAAAGTAAGGCTGAAATACTGAAAGAGGGAAAATGTAAAGTATTAAAACATTTCTTGATATTTTAACACCTTTAATGAATTATCACTTATAGGTTCATAAGTTCATAGGTGTTTACTAGGCTAATGACCACAAGGGCCTTTTTAAGCCTAGTCATGCATCCTACAAGGATGCACGGATTGTGCCATCCCTAGCAAAACCAAGACTCACTCCCCTAAGAGAAGGAAACCAGTCTGGTGGACTCCTGCCATAAGCAGGCTATACAATAGAAGGAGGAAACTAGTTCAGAAAAAAAGTAAATCCCAAGAAGGAAAGACATCCCTGATCAGTATCAGTAAGAAACTAAGGTCCCTCATAAAATCATCCAAGACTAACTTTGAAAGAAAAAATAGCCAAGGATTTGAAAGATAACCACAAAGCCTCCTTTAGCTATGTCAAGAATCTAAGTGGCAACTCACAGATATGCTCTGAGCTAGTACAGAATAGCACAAAATATACTGAACCTACTGATATTGCCAACATCTTGGCAGAGAGATTCAGTGCAAACTTCAGCCCCCTCTCACCCCCAAAAGGGCCCACAACAATACTGGAAAAGTGTAGTATCCCGGAAATCACAGACGCACAGGTGAAAACAGCCCTTTCAAAAGCCAAAATCACAGCGTCAATGGGGCCAGATGGTGTCCCAGGCTGCGTCTTGCATGAACTACAGAACGAACTAACCCCCTGCCTAAACACACTGTTCAACCTCAGCCTCTCCACAGGCTATGTGCCCATAGAATGGCGTACAGCAATGGTTATTCTGCTCCACAAAGGAGGGGCCACAACTGACCCTGGTAACTATCGCCCCATAAGCCTGACTAGCCTGGTCTGCAAGGCTATGGAGTGCATCATCATGGAACTCTTTAACAAAGACATTGGGAACCTCCAAATACTTGACCCGACCCAGTTCGGCTTTGTTAAGGGCAGATTATGCCTACTAAACCTGGTTGACTTCTTCAAGACAGTCACCAAGGCCATAGATGAGGGGAAGGTGGTTCACACAGCCTACCTTGACCTCACCAAGGCTTTTGACACCATTCCCCACTCAGGAATTATAGAAAAACTCACCAGCCTGAACATAAACCCCTATGTCACGAGATGGCTTGCCTACTGGCTTACAGACAGAACTCACACGGTAAGAATAGCGGGCTCCAGGTCTGATTCTAAACCAGTCACAAGTGGTGTCCCACAAGGCTCGGTCCTGGGATCCCTACTGTTCAGCATATACTTCTCAGAAGTACAGGCAAACACAGGAAGACTATGGCTAACCAAGTTTGCTGATGACTGCAAACTGGGAGCCATAACTGGCTCTCCGGCTGACACGGACATTCTTCAAAAGGGCCTTACTGAGACAGACACCTGGTGTCAAAGTCATGGTCTCAAGCTAAATGCCAAAAAATGCATAGTCATCCCATTTGGGAAAAACAAAACACCCATGAATTACCACATAGGTGGCAGCCCCCTTAATACAGAAGAGGTAATAAGAGATCTGGGGACCCAGGTAGATAGTAATCTCTCCTTTGACAATCATATTGCCAAAGTAGTTAGGAAATCCTTCTATATAGCCCATCTAATTACTAAAGGGTTCACATCTAGAAATAAAGAGGTTATAGAGCCCCTCTACTCATCACTCATCAGACCCATCATAGAGTACAATGCCCCATTTGGGATGTACCTCACAAGACACCTCCAACAGCTGGAAAGACCACAAAAGCACCTCACCAAGAGGATTACTGGACTCAAACATATGTCCTATGCAGCCCGACTGGAAAAACTCTGGCTGTACTCAGTGGCATATCGCTTACTCAGAGGTGATATCTGCCTGACTTACAAAGTCATGTCCAACTCAGAATTGATGGACATGCTCCACCTAAAAGAAATCCAAGTCACTGTAAGCCACTTGCTCTAGTGAGCTAAACCTCGCCACAACAATAAATAGAACATGCTGGAGGGATAGATTCCTGTCACAGAGACTCCCCCATGCTTTGGAACAAAATTCCTAACTACATTATGCAGAGTACCTCACTACCACTCTTCAAGAGAAACCTTGACAAGTGGATGGGTAACAGAAAATACGCCCCTGGGATCACTTCATTGGCTCTTCTTGACAGAGGCTCATTTAATTAATTAATGTGGCGGCGAAAACTGACACACTCTGGCTAGGCTTATAAATGCCCTCGGGCAGATAGCCTAGTACCTACCTATGAACATATGAACCTAAATCTCTGACAAGTTCTGATACCCTTGATAAGTGTAAGCATGGGCCTGGGAGATGAACCATTTACAGGTTACCTGTCTACATTAGAGACATAGGTGCCAAACCAGGGATGAATTTCTGGTTTCACATCCAATTGTCCAAGTTGCACTTGAGTTGGGTTAGGGAGGAATTCTGCTTCACATGGATGTGGAGCCTGTTCCATACATTGGGGTAGTCTCTGGGATACATACCTATCTCTACAGCAGGTCCTATTTATATCACAGGCAAGGTTTAAGTCTTTAGAATGAGTAATTCTGGTACTATTTGTTTCGTGGATATGCAGGAGGTCCATCAGAGTGGGGTCTGACAATGCCCTGTATGCCAGGCATAAATCTCCCCTCAAAAGCCTGTAGGAGACAGAATACAGGGATAAGGCCTTGAGGTGGTCTGCGTAGGACATATTAGTTATGCCATGTATTCTTTTAGTGAGGAACCTCTGTGGTTATTCTAATTGTTGGATATGCCCGGTTAGGTACATACCAAAGGGGGCATTGTACTCAATGACAGTTCTGATGAATGCTGAATACAGTGGAACAATGACTTCCTTGGCCTTAGATGCCATACCTTTGTTTATAAGTTGCACAACATAGAATGGTTTCCTCACCACTGTAGACATGTGATGATCAAAGTCTAGATTACTATGTGTGTCCCTAAGCCCCTGACTATTATGTATATATGACACAGGCAAACATATATTTATGTAAAATAAAACAAACCATAATAGCATGTTCACAGTTACAAACATTACAGATCACATATATTCTTTTGTACAATTATCATCAATCCAACATTACATAAATCGCTCAGATCTTGCCTTCCCTTAAACCTCACTCCCCCCTCGAACATTATTCTGCATATATTGTTCCTACAATTTGCATTTTTCTATGTAATTTGCCCTTACCTTTTCTAAAGAACTTATTTCCAGTTCTTTTATCTCTGTTACATTACTCGCTTCTTCAAATATGGTTGGGTTAGACTATGATTTCCATTTTCTATTAACTGTTTTTGGCAGGCACCAGCTTTAAACTTAACAAGGCCTTACTATGTCTATGCAATTCCCATCATGTATCCCATCTCAGAAAATCATTTCATGGTTACACCCATTTGCTTATCTAATATTTCTGACAGAGTACTCTGTATGGAATTTTTAAGTCTACCAGCTCATTATACTCCCAAAACATATGCTCCCATTTCCCTATTTCTTCCATATCACACCTCCAACATTTGCTGTCTATCTGAAGAAAAATTCTTTGCATTCTGCTTTGGGAATAAAAATACATGCACAAACACTTCCAAATAAAGATCTTAACTCATCTAGACATTGTTGCATATTTGGGAGCCATACATGTGTCCTGTCATTGTTTTCTTGTGAATTACTTCTACAATCTACTGTGCTTCTATATCTTTAGGAGGGTTTCCTGTTTTCCTTTTTAAATATAGGACTACCTTTATGTGCAAATAATTTTGTATGCTTATTTGGTAAGCTAAATAAAAAAACGGCATCCTCTAGTAGTGTGTACATCTTTCACAGGCAAGACAGTATTACATACAACATACAACCTGACTTTCAGTTTTAATGCTACAGATAATTGCGTTGCACTTTAAATACAAGTTTCACCATACACACCTGCATCCAGAGTAGCCATTGTTTGTGACTATGTCTTGCAAATGACTCTCAGCCTTGCTGCTTGGTGCTCTCTACTGTCTGCACTCACACTGAGCAGGCATGTAGGTCTGGATCAAGGGAGACTGTTTAACAGAATGAACATTAGAGAGTAGCCTCTGTCCATGACTGCAGTTGGTATTCATAGTCCCTGGATGTTCTTCGTGTTTCACTGTTGCAGTCATTACACTTGGGTTATCCTGCTGGCAGGCTACCCTAAGTCGGCCTGAATTCCAAAGTCTAGGTCCAGCGTTGCTTGCTGTCACCTCTTCCCTGACGTCAGTGCACCAGGGGTATAAAAGATGCAGCCGACCCCATTTTCTTCAGTCTCTCTTGCTGCGTGGTGCCCAAAGCATAAGCAGTTCGCAAGTGCCAGTTGGCCGACTCCTGAGATTTTCGTGTTCGAATTTCAGATCCGAAGTCTTCATTAAAAGCTAAGTACCCCACTGGGGAAACTTTTTTCTTGCTCCAGACCAATGTCAGAAAACGTTAATAATTGTATTTCTTGTGGGAAGCAAATACCTCATAAGGACTTTCATTCTTACTGTATTCCTTCCCTAGGCCCTGACCACGACGTTGCTAGTTGTCGGTTTTGTGCTAAATTTAACCAACGCACTATGCGTCGGTACGATTTTGCATTACACTATTTTGGCAGAAGATTTAATTATACGATGTCGTCAGATAGCCATCTGACTACCGGAATTCACAAGAAATGAAAAGAAAAAGAAAAGGACAGGCATCCGAGGTCCAAAACCGACGACGAGGCTTCTTCTAAGCCAGTCGCCGGTTCGCCGGTTCTCAGTGAGATGCCTTCGCAGCCCCTGACACCCACTATTTTAGACACGCAGGCCGCTACCGAATCCCACTTGGTGTCGACTAGGCCACTGGAAGCTCAAGGTATTGGACCTTCAGAGAGTATTTCCTCAGATGGGTCCGGAGCCGCTGAGCAGGCATCGGCTTCTGAGGGTGTTTTCAGACCTACTCAATTATACATTAAAACGACTTCAGCTTCAAAGGCAAAGACTAAAGCACCTTTAAAGACAAAGAAACAAGTACAACAGCCTCATGGACAGGCCTCCATGCCCAAAAAACAGATGCTCAAAATGGCCGAAGACTTAATTACTTTGATCAGGGGTTCCCATTCCCCACCTGATAAAAGGCCTAGGCAAGAGACAGAATATGAATCTTCAGATCAGGTTTCCATTTCATCTGATTCCTCTTCTGATCAGGAATACTCTCTTCCTCCCTATGAGGATTCTGATGCTGAAGAATCTATCCCTTCAACCTCTCCTCCTGAGGATTACTCTTTTGGGGAAACCTTGCATACCATGAGGGAGCATTTTCACTGGGAGAGCCAAGATTTTTCAGAATTTAAGAAAAGGCTCAGACTTCCTTTTACTACCACAACACAGGCCCCTAGCTATTCCACGTGTGTTAGACATTGTAGATGATGTATTTTCAGAGTCCAGTCTGACCCCTGACTCCTTACCTCCAGCTCCTGTTAAGCCGGACAGGTACTACAGGGTTCCTGACTCTCATAATTTCCTTTTCAAAAACCCTGCTGCTGACCCAGAAACTATCTCTCAGGGTCCCAAAGGGATCAAGACTTCCACTGCAAAAAACCCTACCCCCTCAGACAGGGATTCTAGGGCATTGGACAGATGGGGAAAATATTTACACTTCTGCTATCTTGGCTATAAGGGCTTTAAATTGTCAGTTTCATATGCTCAAATATCAGCAATATATTATGTCACTGCTTAAACAGAAAATGTTAATAAATTCTGAATGTGCAGAAAACAAAGAAATGCAGGATTTATTGCATGCAGCTGAACAAGTTGGAAAGCATACTTTGCAATGTGGTTTTGATTCTTTGGAGGCCTCCTGCAGGGCCGCTGTTACAGGTTCTGTCATCAGGAGGCATGCTTGGTTAAAGGAACAAAATCTGCCTGATCATGTCAAAGCAAAATTATTAGATGCTCCATTACAGCATGATACCTTGTTTGGTGTTAAAGCAGAAGAGGTTTTAAAGAAAATGGAGGACAAAGCTAAATCTATGCAAACGGTTAAGGATTTCTTACAGGTACAACCTCCTAGATTTAGCACACTGGCCTACAAAGAATTGGTCCTTATCAGTGTCAGAAAGACCACAAAGGGGCAGATAGACTCCCAAGAGGCAGATCCCAGCCCCAAGGTTCGTACAGGTCTAAACAATGGGGTGCTTCTACCTCCAAAGGTGGAGAAGACAAATCACAGCCATACAGGAAACAGTCCCAATGACTTCCCCCTGCCTGCACCAAGCACTTATCTTCTGGCAGCACCTTTAGGGGGGAAACTAGCACTTTTTTCTCAAAATTGGCACATAATAACCCAGGACAAATGGGTCCTAGACATAGTGCCACAAGGCTACAAGTTTCACTTCCACACCCTGCCAAGGACAAACGGTTGGCCAGACCTGCCAAAACATCAATGGGCAGAGGCACAAAAGCAAGTCTCATCCCTCATGGACATGAGGGCCATTCAACAAGTACCAGAGCAAGAGCAGGGACAAGGATTTTATTCAAGACTGTTCTTGGTACCAAGAAAGGACAAGACCTGGAGACCAATACTGGACCTATCTATTCTAAATACATTTCTGGATATACCAAAATTCAAAATGCTGACTCTACAGCAACTTCTGCCCATGATGGGCAAGAAGGCTTGGCTTGTGACTTTAGACCTAAAAGAGGCATACCTGCATGTCCCAATCAGACAAACATGCAGAAGATACCTCAGATTCAAAGCTGGCTCAATGCACTACCAATTCTCTGCACTGCCCTTTGGCTTATCTACTGTGCCCAGGGTCTTCACAAAATGCCTGGCACCAGTAATTGCATTCTGCAGACAAAGAGGAATACAAATATATCCTTACTTGGATGACTACCTCATTCAAGCAGAGAACAAGGACATTCTACTACAGCATCTGGCATTTGTAAAGAGATTTCTAACAGGCCTAGGGTACACAGTCAACGAAAATAAATCAAAATTAGTACCCTCTCAAGAGATAATATTCCTGGGTGCAAGCTTGAATACAACTGCCCAGATGGCTTATCTCACGCCAGACAAACAAAGACAACTGACTGCCTATTTCAACCTTTTGGCAACAAAGGCCCAGTTATCTGCAAGAAAAATTCTGCAGGCTTTGGGCTTCATGGCATCCTGCATTCTACTAATTCCATATGCGAGACTGCATAGAGGAAACTTCAATGGTACCTAAAAAGTGTTTGGACTCAACATTGCCACAGCCTGGAAACAATAATTACCCTCATTCCCTGCCTGCAACAGGAGTTTCGATGGTGGGCGAAGGCTTGTCACCAGAACAAGGGGCAGCCATTCACTTTACCCCCAGCCGGATGCATCAGATTATGCCTGGGGGGCCCACATGGCAGGAAGGTGTATTCAAGGCACATGGTCCGCAAACCAAATGCATCTACATATCAATCAAAAAGAGATGCTAGCTGTTCAGAATGCCCTGACAGCCTTCAAGGACCTACTTCATCCGGGACAACTACTGATAAAGACAGACAACACCATGGTCATGTGGTATATAAACAAGCAGGGAGGCACTCATTCTTACCCCCTTTGCAGATTAGCCATGACTTTGTGGGACACAGCATTGACTTACCAAGTACATCTGCAGGCACAATTCCTGCCAGGAAAGATAAATACTCTGGCAGATGAACTAAGCAGAAACCTCATGGATCCCCACGAGTGGAAATTGGATCCACAAGTCTTCAGCATGATAACAAGGAAATGGGGATGCCCGGAGATAGATCTATTTGCCTCTCCTCACAACTACCAACTAAAAAGATTCTGCACAAGGACTTATCACAGACAAGCATGGAAAGTGGATGCCCTATCTTTCAGCTGGAAAAGCTTAGCAGTATATGCCTTTCCTCCACTGCCGCTCCTCCCCAAGGTACTCCTAAAGGTCAGACAAGAGAAGCCAAAGATGATACTGATTGCCCCAGACTGGCCCCGCCAGTACTGGTATCCAATCCTAAGGAACTTGTCTCAATGCCCGGCTTGGACCTTGCCTCAGATACCTCATCTACTAATGCAAAAAAACAATCAGATCCTACACAGCCAGCTAAAGACCTTAAATCTGGCAGCATGGCGGATAATGTAGTCATACAAAATGCGCCTCTCACTAAAGCTGTGATGGATGTCATTTTGGAGGCCAGAAGGCCTAGTACCAGAAAATCTTACGCTGGAAAATGGAACAGATTCTGTGCTTGAAACCAGGCACAAGGGATTGTCACAGCTGTACCAAATATTCCTCAGATTTTGCAATACTTAACTGAGATGCTGGACAAAGGCTTATCCTTTTCATCAATTAAAATTCATGCCTCTGCCATTTCGGCTCATTACAATGCAGAGCCACCAATTGTGTCTCATACTTTGTTAAGGCAGTACCTCAGAGGAGCCAAAAACATAAGGCCTCCAAGGAGATCACCAATACCTGCATGGGACCTCAGTTATGTCGTGGAAAAACTCACCCTGCCTCCTTTTGAGCCAGCCGCTACAGCTGATATAAAGGTTTTATCTTGGAAAACAGCTCTGTTCCTAGCAATAACCTCTGCAAGATGTGTCTCAGAGCTACAGGCACAAATGGCTGTGGAACCTTTTATCATTTTTTATCCAGACAGGGTTTCTCTGAGGACAAACCCAACATTTATGCCTAAGGTATTGTCCTGTGTGGCCCTTAACCAAGCTATTCATCTGCCTACTTTTTATCCAAACCCACAGAATAAGGGGGAGAGAATTCTGCATTCTTTGGACATACACAGACAGCTACGCTTTTACTTGAACAGAACCAAAGATTTCAGAAAGACAGAGCAACTACTAGTGGCATATGCTGCAGGATCACAAGGAAAGGCTATCTCAAAGCAGACTATTTCTAAGTGGATAGGCCACTGCATTCATTTCTGCTATTCACAACATGGTAAGCCAGTGCCTAAGGGCATTAGGCCACATTCAACCAGAGCAGCAGCCACTTCAGCAGCCTTCCTCGGGGGAGTATCAACCAAAGACGTTTTAGAGGCTGCTACCTAGAGTTCAGTGCACACCTTTGCAAAGCACTATCATTTACCACTCTATTCTAAATCCGGGGCAGGCTTTGCCACTGCAGTTCTGCAGGGCTTCATAGTTGCTCCTAATGCTATATTAGCTCCAGCCTCCAAACCATAGCTTTGAGATTCAACCCAAGTGTAATGACTGCAACAGTGAAACACGAAGAACATAGTACAGTTGTGTACACTTACCATAAATGTAGATGTTTGAGTGTATTCACTGTTGCAGTCCAGGTTACCTGCCCACCATCCTCCATATCTTTGCTGTAACTTATCTGCACTTCTCTAATCTATACAACCTATGTGGTGTATTTGCTTGTAGATGAAGGTATAATATATTTTGGTGCATGCATGTTTTATTGGCATATTTTTTAGCCTACCCTTTTGGGGGCACCTGACATCTGGGGCAAGAAAAACTGAAGAAAATGGGGTCGGCTGCATCTTTTATACCCCTGGCACACTGATGTCAGGGAAGAGGTGACAGCAACCGATGCTGGACCTAGTCTTTGGAATTCAGGCCGACTGAGGGTAGCCTGCCAGCAGGATAACCCAGGTGTAATGACTGCAACAGTGAATACACTCGAATATCTACATTTATGGTAAGTGTACACAACTGTACTTTTCACAGCTTCATAACAGTTATCCACAAAGAGCACCACTATACTGATATGCAAATATCATCAGTGCAGGTCATTTGTGATGACCAAGGAAATGCAAAGGCATCTTGATAAACCTGTCTACTTACGGTAAAGATGTAAAGTATCTAAGATAATCGTTAAGTACATATGAAGGACTACGTGAAAAGTCTAGGCTTTGTATGACTTTGTATATACTTGGACTCATTGCTGAAAGACTTGGGCCAAGTGGTAGACTCCACAACTTTTAATGTTAATGGTTAAAAAATAAAAGGGGTTTATTATGTTTTATATAGGGGTTTCCTTATGTGGACACCCTGATGTTTTCATTAGAGTGGAAATGGGGGAGATAAGAAACACTGAAAAAGTTTGGTTTTATCAAAAATGATTTGTTACCTACATGTTTTTTTAAATTAATACATTTACATCTCATTTATATGGTGGATAAATTAATGGGGTAGTATTTTTTCAAGAGATACATATTCCTGTGTATGTGGATACCATCTTTTACTAAATGTTGAGCACTTTCAGATGATAAGGTGTGTTAGGTGATGTTAGATGAGCAAGGAGCATAGTTCATGGTTGTGTAAATTCAGATGCATATGACTCCATTATATCTTTTCTAAATATGCCCTGGGATTCATTAAACCCTACACGGAGTGTAGGAATAGTGCAAGAGCTGCTGCACACAATATGACCACCAAGAGATTCAGTATAGAGCTCCCAGGACATGCACAACCACTTCTACACTATTCCTGCGCAGACACCACTGCCTAATGCCAATTACCTCATTTGCTGGTGAAAAAACATGCAAATGAGGTGAATTACTTATTCAGCAAGCAGGCAGGTGTCCGTGCAGGAATAGTGTAACTTGCAGAAATGTATTCAGTTACTAGTTAAATACATTTCTGCAAATGAGAAAATGGAGGTATGACAACTCGAAAGAAAGTATGTATTATATTTAAGAGGCATGCCAATGGCCAAATATATGGCCATTGGTATGAAAAATAGTTTTAATTTTTTTTAAATAAAACTTTTTTTAGCCGATCTCGGCCGTTTAAGCATAGGGCAGCGGTGCGCAAATGGGATCATGTCGAAAATAAAAAAAAAGGGGAAAATCATTTTTAACAGAAATCTGCATTTTGCCATTATAGTCAATGGCATGCAGAATGAAAACAATACCAGAGAATAGTGGTTGCTAAGGTGAGAGGCCCAGTGTAAGTGTAGTAACTATGGAGTAGGACAGTGGTGTATGCGAATGAGGGGAGTTATACTGAATGACAAATTTCTTCTAAGTGTCAGACTGCACCTAGCCGTGTAGGTGCTCCAATACCACTGTGTAAACAGGAGGAGCAGCTAACATGAAAGGGGGTGTGTCATGCTTGCTGTAAGCATTCTGGAGCTCAGTGGTCCGTGTTTGCCCGTAGCTAAGCACAGCTAAGAAAGGGTGTGTGTCTGAGGCTGTATTTTCTTATACCATGAAATGCAGAGCGTATTTGCATCCAGGGAGGGCCAGTTCTGCTTAAAACTGTTTACTGTTTAAACAGGCCTAAAACCAAAAAAAAAAAAAAAAAAACACAGAAATAGCAGAACTGTTTACAACTGAGCACGGGGTATGTGCATCGTGCATTGGGGCTTAAATGAGGAGGAAATGGGAAGGGGAAACAGCAGTAGGAAGGCAATCGAAGAGAACTAGCATAGCTGGCAGGTGGAATGTATCAGAATCAGCGAATTACACAGGCAGCATCTCAGCACACTAATATAAAATATGCTAACACCTTTCAGTCTGTTTCTTCCCACAAACTCTACATCACTGGTGTACACATTCGGGGGAATTTTAAACTGACAAATCTAATAAAACATGTTAGGGGCTTCTGTTGATTTGATTTATCAGTATGTGCTAGAGACTGAGGGTGGTCAGGAGGATAATGCCGACAACTAACTCAGACCGAGGAGGAGGAGGAGTAGAGTGTTCAGACCCAGGGTAATCTACTAGAGGCTACATGATCTGGAGATAGTAGAGCACTACAGGGTGGACAGAAACATACTTCAGCAACTTGTTGAGCTGTGCCAGCCTCACCTCAGACCCAGAACCAACAGAGGGGAACTCATCCCAGTGGATACCAAGGTATGTGTTGCCTTAAGAATATTAGCTACAGGCATTTTCCAAAGACCAACTGGGGATATCTTGGGCATCTCACAGGAATCTGCATCCAGGATACTCACCAGTTCCTGGATGCCATGCGAACACATGCTGCTGAGCACATTTACTTCCCTGGCACCCGTGAGGAGATGACCAGCACTATGCGTCTCTTGCACCATGTAGCAGAATACCTGGAGGTACTGGGTTCCATAGACTGCACGCACATCCACATCAAAGCACCACCCGGTGACCAGGGTAGGATCTATCTAAACTGCAAGGGGTCCCACTCCATTAACTGCCAGGTCGTTTGCGATGCCCAGGGCATGATCATGAATATGTGTGCTGGCAGTCCTGGAAGCTATCATGACTCCCACATCTGGCATTCGTCACAGCTCTACCCATCGTTTGCCAGTGGAGACATCCCATATATGCATCTGGTGGGGGATGCTGGTTACACACTGGAGCTGTGGATAATGCCACCCATCAGAAATGCACACACACCCACACAAGAATGCTATAATGAGGCACACGCACAAACCAGGATCATTATAGAGCATGTGTTTGGGATGCTCAAGTCACGGTTCCACTGCATTGACATATCTCGTGGAACCTTTCTGTACTCTCCACCCACATGTGCACATATGTTCATAGTATGTGCCATGCTACACAATATGATCCTGTGGAAACAGCTGCAGCAAGAACAACATGGGGAAGGGCCACACAGCCCCCTACCATTGCCAAGATCTCCACAGGCACAGAGGTACTTGGAGGAGGAACATCCTCAGCCTGCCCCTGTAGACAGACAGAGGCAGGCCCAGTATGTCCTGGCCTTGGCAAAGAGGCTCAGGCAATGCTTAGCACATACACTGACACTGTAGGGCCCGAGGGACTGATCTCTCTCTCTCTCTGACTCGCACACACAGTAAAATGGATGCCAAACATCACACCACCTATACCTTACCATGTATAGGCAGTGCACTGTGTGCATCTGACATAGTCAGCCCTCATGCACCATTCTCACAACAGCCTCAGGCATAAGTTAAGCCAGTCTCCTTAACAAAATAAATGAATGGAGTGGAATGTTCTGATAGCATATCTATGGTATTGATCAAGCATGCAAGGGAATGGGTAGCTAACTGGAATAGCAGCAGACAACTGTCAGCTCTGTGGGACAGCAGGAAGTGTATCCCCAGTTCTGGCCTACCCACACCATGCAGTACCACCCTAGTTGACAAATACCACTGCAGTATATGTGGTGAGCCAAATAACTGGGGGGGGGGTCATAGGTCACATACATGGATGTTAAAGTGGGGGTCCCATATCCACCGCCAGCCTCATCCAGCATATCAGCTGTAGAAAACCATACATAAAATTCTGGCAAAGGCACCCACATGGCAGCATCCATGAAATCCCCACCTACAGACTTTTACACAGTGATATCACAGCAGGTCTGACAGTGGCAGTATGGCTTTGAAAGGTAAGAAGTCTGAAACTACAAATGTTTATGCCAGAACAATCTGACCTGTGGTCAGTACTGTTATGCCTGTAGTCTCAAAGATAGGGCACACCACTATGCTAAATAGGACCAAAATGTTAAGCAAATATCAGCACAGTCTCTACAAATGTGTATTGTATACAGATGTGTCACCCCATCCCATAGAAATGCAGTAACATGTCCCTAGCCTTAAGCAGCATCCAGCCATCAACTAGAGTGATGCCTCAACATGAACAGAAAACTATAGTGAGTAACACCCACAGTCAGCTTACTGGTACCATCCCTGGGTTGTCTACTGCAGGCAGCCTGGGAACATATGAGCATTGGAATGCACTACCTTGCTACAGATGGCTGCATCTGTCACACCTGGCCTACAGGCCTCTTGGAAAATGCCTAAGCCTCACCCACAGTGGCCTGTTAGGGAGTGTCATGGGGGCCATAACACCAACATAACTCAGTCTACAAAATGCAAAGAAAGGCCATGCTGCTAACTGCTAGGAGAAAACCTGCTAGTGTCAGAGAGCCAGAAATCTGGACAAAGCCATGAATACTGGGGTGAAAAAGGTTGAAAGAGAAGCACACCTTTAAAATACTGCTCTAATAATGTTAGAAAATTGATGGAATGATTGTAGTAGCATGGAATGTCTGATGGGTATGAAGTCTGAAACTGCAATGTCAACTGTCAGTAATATCTGACGTCAACCCTGAGTGACTTGCAAAACACTTGTCCTTGAAAAACCACACTTGTTTGGGTAACCAACAAGATATATGAGTCATGGATGAGGACATTCTGTGATACTCTGTACAGTGGAAGGGCAGGGTTAGGAGTCTAAACATGGAATGCACTCATTGCAGGCAGTCCTAACCTTGGAAGATTGTGAAATGTCTGCACCCACAGAACCCTGGCCCACAGCCATGGGGAGTAACACACTCTTCCCTGATCACTCATCCTGTGTAACATCCTGACCTCAAAATGTGGCCATCCAAGCAAAATGAGGTGGGCCATACATACATGTGAGACAAACACACAGCTCTAGGCTGGTCATACAGTCTGCCACACATAATACCCTCCAAGTGCAGTCAACCATTGAGAAGACCCCAATGCAAAGTACTGGTAGCTATAGGCAAATATATCTGACCCAGGACACCCCCCCACACATATATTATCCCCTACAAATCTATCCAGTATTTGCCTGTCACCCTGATCCTGTCTGACTTATATTACCCAACTGTGGACTGGAAATCAGACCAGACCAGAACAGAAATGCACAGAGATTCCACCATTGTAATATAGCCCCAAGGTGCTGGACCATTTCCACAGCACCAGCAGTCAATTGCTTGTAGGCACACCTTTCAACAGGCTGGATTGTGCAAGAATGTGTATTCCTCTGGTAAATCACTGTGATGATCTGAGGAGGTATGTCACGAGGTACTGAAACAATACATGACAGTGTCAAATGGCATATATGTCAGATGACTGCTAAAACAAGCCCAGTAACCCTAGCAACCCATACATTACTGAAAGAAATAGTCACAATCACCTTATGACCCATTTCCCCCCCCCCCCATTTTGATAGGCTATCTCTAGATATCCAGCACCAACAGGTTGAGAGGTATGGCTATAGCACAAAACAAACTGGACTGGAGTACAATAATCCTTGGAATGGAGTCCAACATGTGCTATAGAAGGTCACACTAGGCATGCTCATACACTTAAAGAAATGCCAGTAGGATCTAGGAATGAACAGGCCTTCCCCACCCAGTGCACTTCCTATTGCCCTACCTTAGCAGCCCTGAAGATGTTTGTCACCATAGAAGTCACTTTTGTCAAACCTCAGCCCTATAAGCTCTGTGGCACACGCGATAACTGTATAACACTATAGTACAAATAACTAGTTAGGTAAGAGTTCTAACCTCAGTCCTGGCAAATGTAAAAGTGTGTTTGCGTTTACAAATAAAAGCTTTTGGGTCCATTCAAACCCAGTACACTTCCTCTTTCCCTACTTTAGCATTCCTGCAGATATCAGTCACTTTCATCAAGCCTCAGATCTGTAAGCTCTGTGGCGCATGCGATAACTGTATAACACTATAGTATGAATATCTAGTTAGGTAGGAGTTGTAATCTTAGTCCTGGCAAATTTAAATGTGTGTTTGTGGGTGGGTGTTTATAAGTAAAAGCTTTTGGGTCCATTCAAACCCAGTACACTTCCCCTTTCCCTACTGCAGAAGTCCTGCAGATATCAGTCACCTTAGAAGTGTCTTTCATCAAGTCTCAGCCCCATAAGCTCATGTGCAATAAGTGCATAACACTATAGTACAAATAACTTATTAGGTAGGAGTTCTAATCCAAGTTCTGGCAAATGTGTGTGTGTAAGTGTGTATATGTGTAGTTTAAAGTATTTTGTGGCCTCTCTCACCCAGTACATCACTCACTGCCATACTTTACAAGGGCTGGTGATGTTTCTCACCTTTGGACAGCCTTCACCATATAAGATCTGTAGTTCATGCAATAAATGCGTAACATTGTAGTAGCAATAAATAGATAGGTAGGAGTTTTAATCTCAGTCTGGGCAAGTGTGTGTGTGTGTGTGTGTGTGTGTGTGTGTGTGTGTGTGTGTGTGTGTGTGTGTGTGAACAGTATCCTGTCTGTTGGGGAAGGGGATTGTTGTGTTTGTGTGAGAACTATACTATTGGGGGTGGGTTTTGCTACTTTTTGCTGTTGCCCACCCAGTACATGTTCCAGTGTCTACATTACAAGGCCCACAGTTGTCATCCACTGTAGAGGGACCTGTAGACACTCTGCAACCTTATAAGCATTGTGCCATGTGTAATAACTTTGTGACAGTATGGAATAGATAACAAGCTAGGCAGCCCATCTAATCCTTGGATATCACTCCCCACTCAGGAATCATACACAAACACAGTCAGGTAGGCAGCAACCCCTACATCAGTAGGTGGCCTGCAAACCGGCTCAAAGATAGAACTCACAGTGTGAAAGCAGCAGACTATGTGTCAGACTGCTAAAAAGTCATGAGTGGAGTCCCACAGGTTGTGGACCTGGGATCCCTCATGTTTGGGATCCACACTTCTGAGGACTAGCCCAATACAAAGGTGCCCTGGCTAACAATGTTTGCAGATGACTACAAGGTGGGTGCTATTATTATTACCCCCCCATGTAAGGTTTACATCCTTCACAAAGGTCTCTCTGAGACCTATGACTGTTGTCAGAACTTTGGACATAAGCTCAATGCCAGATAATGTGTCACCATCCCCTTTAGGTACGACATGGTTCCCATAAAGTAATACATTGATGGTAGTCCACTGAACACTACTGTTTGTATAACAGAACTGGGAACACAGGTTGACAGTGAGCTGTATGGTGACCACCACAGTGCCACTGTCTTCTGAACATCCTTTCATGTGTCACTTTTCCTGACTCATGGTGTTGAATCCAGGAAGTAAAAGGACAGTGTTTCCCTGTACACACCCCTCAGTAGGCCAATCAATGTGTACTGTGGCCCATTTGCCATGTACCCCATTGGACACCAGCAACAACAACAGAGGCTGGAAATGTATCTCACAAAGAGAATCTTAGGTACTACACACTTACCCCATACAGACAGACTCCAACAACTGCAATGAATCTCTGTCTCATATTGGCTACTTAAGTGAGATCTTTGCCTGACATACACAGTCATGTCTGACACAACCCTGTCAGGAATGCTACATCTGAGGTCTGTCCACACAACATGCCCCATATACCTCAACCCTATCCTCACAATCAACAGGACATGCTGGAGAGACAGGTTTACAGCCCAGAAACTAGCCACCTCATGGAATAGATGCCACATACATGTCAAGCCAAGCACATTACTGGCCCTCTTCAAGAGAAATCATGAGGAGTGAATGGTGAATAGAATACCCACCCTGGGGATCACTCCAGTGACTAGTATCACCAGGTGGCATGATGCCAGTGTATTTCTATGGACTAGCCTTGTAAGGCCTCCATGACCATTTGCCACGTACACACCAATGACTCTTTGAACCCATGGATTTCAGTACTGTCAAATGTGTGTGTGTTCATTAGTGTATCTGAAAGTGTTTGTGAGTGTGTAAACATGTGGGTGAAAGTAGTTGGTGGTGCGTCTCACCCAGTTCAACTATCATTGCCATATCTTACAAGTGGTGTAGATGTTATTCACTATATAGATACCTTGGGACACTCCACAACCTATAAGCTCTGTGGTTTGTTCATTAACTGCATAACACTATAATATCAATAACCACATAGCTAGGTGTTCTACCATGAGTCCTGGCAAATGTGTATGTGTGTGTGTATTATTGTGTGTAAGTGTGTATATGTGTAGGTTACAGTATTTTGTGGCCTCTCTCACCCAGTACATCCCCCATTGTCATAATTTGCAAGGCCTGGTGATGTCCCTCACCTTAAAAGTACCTTTGGAAAAGTAGCACCCCATAACCTCCATGGCGCATGCAATAAATGCATAACAATGTAGTGACAATAAATAGATAAGTAGGGATTCTACCTCCCAGTCCTGGTAAGTGTCTGTGAGAGAAGAGTATCTTGTCTGTGTGTGAATGACATGCATTGGATGAGCATGGATTCAATTTTATGCCATGGTACACACAGTACACATTCCTAAGTCTACTGTATGAGGTCCGCTGTTCACATCAACCATAGTGGTATCTGTAGACACTCTTTAGCCCTATAAGCCTTGTGCAACAGTATGAAATAGTATGGTATGAATAACAAGATAGGTTGGTCTGCTAATGTCAGTACTGGCAAGTGTGTGTGTGTGTGTGTGTGTGTGTGTGTGTGTGTGCATTGCTGTGTATGGCAGTGATTGTGAGTGTGTAGACTTGTATGCAACACTATTATGAGTACTCAAATACCAAGTACAGCCACCATTGCCATACTCCACAAGGTCACATGATGTTATTCACCTTACAGGTATCGTGTAACACTCATCACACTGGTAGTCCTGTGCCACCTGCAGTAACTGCATAATAGTGTGGTACCACAACTTGATGGGTAAGGGTTCCAAACACAATACTGGCAACTGTGATCCTGTGAATGCATATATGTGTGTGTGTGTGTGTGTGTGTGTGTGTGTGAACAGTATTAACTGTGTGTTTGGTTGACACAATATTCTCTGGGGTTGAGGGCATTAGCAATCTGAGATGTGTTCCACCCACCACACTTACCATTGTCCACTATACTAGAGCTGATGTCAACCACCACAGACTGAGATACAACCCCTCAGCCCTATAATCTGTGAGGCATAAGCAAGAACTGTTACACAGACCCAGGAAACATGTGCAGATACAGCTGTACCCCGACAATGAAGTGGTTGATGTGCAGATACAGCTGTACCCCGAAAATGAAGTGGTTGATGTGTTACTACCATACTGCTTATTGGTGATGTCTGCAGGGCAACATCCTGCTAACACACATACACCTGGAACACAAACAGAATACAGCATGTGAGAACACATTCACTTAGTGTTACTAACACCAATAATGCATCATGGCTGAAAAGGTACACACACACTCTGATGTGTACCCATTACAAATGCCAGATGACAGCACCTTACACAGCATTAAATCACTACACTGTACTAAAGTTACCCTGTGCATCAGATCCATATAAGCATGTCCCTGCATCGATGGTATACATGGCATGGATGTGACACAGGTATCATCAAATGTACAGGGTGTTGTGAGGGATTGCCAGAAGCCTAGGCTGGGCCACACAGTTGACATCATGTGTGTGTGTGTTTGGGGGGGTGTTCATTAAATGGGCAGTGCAGGGGTGGTGTGTGTGTGTTTGTATGTGTGTGTGCATGTGTATGTGTGTGTGTGTGTGTGTGTGTGTGTGTGTGTGTGTGTGTGTGTGTGTGTGTGTGTGTAGGTGACTTTTCTGATGGTGATGTGTGTCTGTATGCACACAGTCATGGCATGTAAGCGCCCTACAGATGGGTAGTTTGGACAGCTGTGGGCCGTACATGACAGGGTGTACAGTTCACCGTCTCTTCAGAACTTACATCCTTCTGGACATGTATGCTGACATGAACCCTGTTACTGTAGGAACATTCTACATTTATAAATGCAGTACGTACATTATGTCCCTGTTCTTGGACCATTGTTCCCCCATTTTGACAGCCTTTGTTCAGAGTTATTGCACTAAGAAGTGTAGAGGTACGGTGCTGGGTATGACTCCACTACATGTTATGGGCATATATATATATATATATATATATATATATATATATATATATATATATATATATATATATATATATATATATATATATATATATATATATATATATATATATGTATATATGTATATATATATATATATATATATATATATATATATATATATATACACACACACAAACACATATATATAATATAATATATATATATATATATATATATATATATATAGATATATATAGATACTGTATAACGCCACTTCTGAAACACAACAGCACTACCACGATACGAAAGCAAGTACAACCACTACACGACAACTGTGGAAACCAAAGCAATCCACTACTGGAAAACTGTGAGACCAGTAAAAATTTATTTCATACATAAAATGTTAAGCGCTTTCACTCACGAAAACTGTGAGCTTCATCAGAACAATTATTCACTTCTACAATCTGTTTAAATACATAAAATAGCGCCAACAGGTTAAAAATCAATCAACCATTCTTAAAGAGATATAACAAATGAATGTGAAATAACTATAAAATAACATTTAATATATAATATAATATGATATAAACCACATATAATACAAAAAGATAATCATCTTCTTCTATCCAAGAAAGGTTTAATAGATATAAAATCATTTAATCCTGGGGGGTTGTTAGCGTCAGTAAAAAACTGCCACCATATTTCTCTACATGCCAAAACATTCTTAATGTCACCCCCCACTAGGGTCGGGAATAATATTTTCCAAAATACCGAAAGTAAATTTATGTTCAGTTCCATGTTTTTCCACATGTCTGTATAATGCATTTTTATTGTCCTTAGTCCTAATACTATATAGATGGGCGTAAATCCTCTTCTTAAAACACCACTCTGTCCTACCTATGTAGTATCCAGGACATTCCATGCATTTAGCCAAATATATAACATATCTGGTTGCACAATTCCCTTTTGCAAACTTAATCCTGGTTCTATTGATGTTATCCAAAACCAAACCCTCACTTTCATTTATAACTTGGCATTGTTTACAGTGCCCACATTTTGTAGTGTTTGGCCCTATTCCCTATTCCCATATTCCTAACACCTTGCTCTAAATATCCTTTGATATTTCTACCCATTTTGTATACAAAAGTTGGTTTCAAACCTACAATCTCTTTAATTTCATCATCTACCGTGGTCAATCTAGTCAAATTATTTTGCAGACATGCCTTATCTGTAACACTTGTAATCAGTTTACCCAATTTCAGGTTGTCAGCATATAGACTGAAGAACACCTCAGATGAAAAAGTAAGGTCTGAAAGATATAATTTAAACATGTAAGGGCCTAGGACAGAACCCTGTGGGACACCTTGACTGTAACCAAGGATTTCACCTGTCCAGTTGGTGTGTGATACTTGCCATGTCCTATTTGTTAGCCATGCAGCTATCCATGTTATCAACAGTACATCAATACCTAGTTGTACTAATTTATTGATCAGTGTTTTGTGAATGACCCTGTCAAATGCTAAAAATAAATCTATATAAATCACATCACAGCACAATTTTTCATTCATAGCTGTTGTTATATTGGTATAGAACATCATGTTACATATGCATGCTGCTATATGGTTTCAAGTCCCAACATATCCAGTTCTGACAATAACTTATACAGTATTACCTTCTCCATTATTTTTTCCACAACATGAAAGTAGACTTAAGGGTCTATATGATTCTAGGTTTGTCCTACTTCCCTTTCCCTTAAAGACAGGATTAATAAGTGCATGTCTCCAATCTTGAGGAACTTCCCCATATTTATATGACCTAGTGAATAATATAAATAATGGTAGTGTAAGTTCTTGCTGACATGTTCTTAGGTCATTGTTACTTATTCTGTCTACTCCCTGCACTTTGTTTGGATCCAGTTTGCACAGTTCTTTGATTCCAGTATCTGGGGTTACCTGTATGTCACTAGGACAACTTACCACCCCTTTTGTGGAGCCAAACTGTTTTGCATAAGATTTTGTAAATATATCTATAATCTGTTGTCTGAGAATAAATTTTAGAATCTGCACACAGTTTATCAATTTGTACATCTTTACTCCTTCCACATCTTATGTATCTATAAAAAGGTTTCCTATTATGCTCAATATCTTTATATAAATTTTCTTCAAATTTTTCTTGCTCTTGTCTAACACTATGCTTAATCTGTTTGTCCAGCTTATTTATTTCAATTTTCAAAGTTGTAGTTTGACCTATCTTCCATTTCTTATATTTTTTGTCTCTCACCTTAATCCGGTATCTTGTTCTTATGGAAATATACCCGCCTGATGGTGCGTACATACTTCTGCAACACTACTTTACTATGCACATGCTCTATATAGGTCTCTTAGATTTACAAGACAAACATGTGTATCATAGTTATATTCACAGGTAACATATAGATATGTACAGCATCCCAGTATCTGGTCTACCAGTGGCACAGTCAGTGGTGTTTGACAGACATTCCAGTGGTTGTCAAATGTCAGCTGTCCTTTCTTGGGATGAGTCAGGGGTCTGAGCTGTGATCTATGTCACTGCAGACAGAGCCACATGCTATGGCCATCGGTGCTGTTCAGCAGTACATCAGTACAGCAAGTCTTGTTGAACTATATTCTTTCACACTCCTATTTTCTATTATTACAGACCACCTACTGCATTCAATTACATGCTTACTTGTTTCACATACCTTTTTTGGAAAGTAGATTTGGTGATATACTCTTTCTGTGACTTGCAGTCAGTCAGTTTTGTTAGGACGTACTCCTGTCTATGACAGAGCTGGTTTGAATAGGTATCAGCTTGACTTTTGTAGGCAATGCTCATGACCATGTGATGGCCTGTGCACCACTTGGTGTTCCCCAGTTGCTAATTGAATGCAGAACAGCTGTGTAGTTATTCCAATAGCCAATGCCAGGGCAACACACTCCTATAACCGAGTACTTCATGTGGGAGTTGTCCCTTTACCTTCCATGTGAGTGAGGAAGACATCCTGGAAGTGTGTGAGCTAATACCTCTTACAACAAGACTTGTGGAGACAAGCCAACTAAATGGTGGAGAAGGTTCAAGACCTAGAGGCAGAATGTGAGTATTGCTGTTATATGGTTTGAATATTGCTAGTTTCACAGGGTTTGTCTAAACATGCTACTTCTGCATGAGATTCAGTCTGACAAAGTTCTGTGTCTGCATAGTTCTTAACTGTAGGGGTATCCACATAATGGTCAGAGGTTTTCTTGTTATGTTTGGTCTATTCCCCAGACAGGTGTTGTCCTTGGCAAATCAGTAGCATACTCTGGTGATTGCAGTCAGTAAATGCCAACATCCATTTGTGTTTCTGCCTTCATATCCCTCAGAAAAGATATGTTACAACAAACTCTGTAACACCAGCAACTTTCTCAGTGTATAACAGCAATATTTCAAGTATGGCCATGTTTTTTGGGCCTATGTCCTCCAATTATGTCAGGCTTTGTCCAGATGTCATGCAGTAAGAGGTTGAAAGGTATGGTCTATCATTATTTAGCACTGTCATTCCTGCTAAGGGCAAACGCTGGACAACATGTGGAACACTGTACATTCAAGTTGTCAGTGTATAGAGAATGCTCTTAGAAGCCCTTGTAACATATTTTATGTGGGGGAGAGTAAGAAGTGGTTTAAAACTAGGCTGTTAGAACATGTGAGATATATTACTGATAAAAAAGAAGACAGTTCTATAGATGTACATTTTTATAAATCTCACCACGGAGACAGTAGTGGGTTACAGGGTACTGTTTTTGAAAAAGTCTGTTTCTCAGTTTGATCAAACAGTCATAAAAGAACAATTGTTATGTACAGAATCATTTAATATTTTTAAATGCAATACTTTATCATCTAGGGGGTTACATGAGGAGTGTAACTGGAGGCTGTGTATTCAGATATGTAATTATAAGTGTTAATTGCTTCTTGTATTTAAGGCAAGTATTTCTTGGAATGTTTTACTCATTGAAGGCTTTGGCCAAGACATTAGAGTATAATAAACTTGTGTGAATTACTGACTGGTTGTTTTTCTCTTTACTATTTTGAGTCATTTTAGTTTATCTGCTAAGAGGTCATTGTATGTCTGGCCATTGTGTATGGCCTATCATGTTTTTGTAGCAGCGTACTGTTTACGTATTTATTTGGACTGGAGAGGGGGGGCAGATGTGAGTGTCATGGGTCCTTTTGTATCCAATTGTGCATGCTGCCCCAGTTATGGGTGATCTATGAGCAGCATATGTTTGTATGGGCATTTTGAGAAATGTATGCATATATATATATATATATATATATATATATATATATATATATATATATATATATATATATATACACACACACACATACACACACACTCCTCAGTATTTATTGGTAATATATCTACATATTGTTATACATATATATGTATCTCCATACATATCTATCTATCTATCTATCTATCTATCTATCTATCTATCTATCTATCTATCTATCTATCTCTCTATCTCTCTATCTATCTATCTATCTATCTATCTATCTATCTATCTATCTATCTATCTATCTATCTATCTATCTCTATATGTTTATGTTTCTTTTCAAACATATATTTGTAGATACCAAGCACTCCTGATTGCACAGTGTCTCTTCCCTAATGTAAAGTGGCTGTAATGGATGGTATGTTTGAAAAAGCATTAGTCATTTTGTAGCTCAGATGGGTTAGTAGTAAATTGCTGTTGCTATGGTATACATGTTCCTGAGTTCAAAACCTACAAGGGCTGATTACTTTGTTGCTGGCCAGAACAAGGGCTGTTGGATACATCATTTAGTAAGTGTATTTGAGTTCCTTTACATAACATGCTTCTATGTGCTGTCATTACACTAGCAAGGGGTGTGACTATACTGTATGGGACACGTGTGTATACATGGGGAGTATCACATGTTCTATGCACTCACACTTGCATGTTATACCAACTACAGTACACTGGTTGACAAAACTAATTTAACACATATTGTATTATTGAATTAGTACTTTTAACACTGCTTTTCCATGTAAAATTCTGTACTTGAACCATGCACCCCTGCATGCAAAGCTGGGACTCTGAGCACTACACTATCTTGTTCTTGGGATTTACACTGTATGTTTTGATGTATATCCTATTGGATATTAATATGCTATTATTATATTAACTGTAGAGTACTGTGTTTTTTGGCCATGTCATTGGGACTGCTGTCATGTAGTAATGGCATACATGTCAGTTCTAGACTTCTATCCTTCAGAACATTCATCCTAATGCATAACCTGTTTTCTGTCTACTTTCTCTGTCTGCCCTCTGTGCAGATAGGATGACACCGGTGCTCAGGCTGTGGTAGACTACACTGCAGAATGAGTCTGATATGCCATGCCTGTGTTCATGTAGTGATTCAGCCAGAAAGGGTTATCAGGACTATGTAGACCTCCATGTGTTGCCTTTGAGAGGGCATTACAGACCTGTGTGAGGGACATTACAGAGGTGGTGGGCTACAGATTCACAGACAGTAGGTGGGAATACTTCACAGGACAGGACATTTGGAGATAGCCCAACAACATGGAGGACATATCTCCAGAATTGTGAACAGATTATATGTCATCAGTGCTGTTATACACATGGTGGGTTGATAGACTGACAGGGTTTGTGTGGACATGCATTTACTGAGTGACCACGTCTGACAGTGATATGTTTCTGACATATCTCTCCACTGGCATGCTATCCACAGACTGGCCACATGTTTGCCTGTTATGTTTTGTCTGTTCCCCAGACAGTTGTTGTCCTTGGAAAATCAGTCGGGGACTCTGGAGAATGCAGTCAGTAAATACTAACATCCATTGGTATTACTGACTTCATATTCCTCATAAAGGACATATTACAAGAAACTCTGTTACATCAGCAACTGTCTCAATTTATGACTGCAATATGTCCAATCTACACCTGTGTTTGTGCCTCTGTCCCCAAATGATGTCAGGTTTTGTTCAGATGTCATGCACTATGAGGCTCAGAAGTATTTAGTATTATTATTGCTTGCCTTCATTCCTTCTACCATCCCAGTGATGTAGTAGGCCCACAGACATGTTACAGGGAAGAGGCCATAGATATGAGTCATGAGCCTGTACATTCTGAGGTGAACTGTACATTTGAGAGGTCTGTATATGTCTGGCCATTGTTAACAGACTGTCAGGACTGTGCACAAATGTCATGTGTACCTGTTATTTGGTCTGTGTATGGAGGGGGGGTGGATGTAAGTGTTATTCTTTATCTGACTGTGCATGCTGCTCCAGTTTCCACTGATTATTGGCTGTATTTGTTTGTAGGGGCAGACTGAGACATGTCCTGTACTAAGGTCAGGATTCAAACTACACTGAGAATTGGGACTGTATATGCAGGGCTAGTGTTTGAGTGGCAAACGATGATGTATTTGTTCACACAGTCCGTATACTCTACTGTTCACTTGACTTACTGGTATGGCTGTGACCGTGGTGAAATTGGTTGTGGGTATGCACTTTCACACTGGTGTCTGTTTTTCAGTGCTGTTACATCCCTGTAGTGCCTGATATATTTGCAAATACATGTGTAACTACCCAAAGCAGATTTCCTAATTCAATTACTTCTGCTATTTCAGAGAATATATGTTAGAGCAGACAAGAGGGTGTTACTGCAGCAACTGTGTCAGCTTATCTACGCCAGTATTTCAGATATGTCCCAATTTTCATGGCTTCCACCCACCACTTTGTCAGCTTTGGTCCAGATTCATTGCAATACGGGGTTCTGAGCATACCTGTCAACAGGCTGGATTGTTTCAGGATGTCCAGGTTTATTGCTTGTACTTCTGGTCTGTTTTACAGATTAGTCTCATTTCTCTGGTAAATCACTGTGATGATATGGAGATTTTTGTCAGTAAATGATGACATACATTTCATTTTCAGACCTTACAGCCATCATAATATGCATGCTGAAACAAACCGTGTTACTCTGGCAACTTTCTACATTTATAAGGGCAATATTTAAAAGAGGTCCCTAGTCTGGACCCATTGTCCCCCCATTTTGACAGCCTTTGGACAGATTTGTTGCACTAAGAGGTTGAGAGGTATGATTCTGAGATACAACTCCACTACATGTTTTGAGCACATATAGGTATATATCTATATACATATATATATATATATATATATATATATATATATATATATATATATATATATATAGGTTCATAGATTCATAGGTGTGTACTAGGCTAACGGGTCTGGAGTCTTTACAAGCCTAGCCCATAGGATTACCCTGGCATTGTGCCATCCGATCTTAGCTCCCAGTACCTCTGTCGAGTAGAGTCACTGCAGTGATCCCCGGGGTGAATTTTCTATTTCCCATCCACTCATCAAGATTTCTCTTGAAGAGGGCCGGTAAGGTGCTCTGCTTGATATGTATGGCAAGTGTATTCCATAGAATGGGCACTCTCTGGGTTATGAACCTGTCCCTCCAGCATGTTGTGTTGATTGTGGTAATGAGGTTGAGGTCTCTGGAGTGTGTGGTGCGGAGGGATTGGGATTTCTTTAGATGTAGCATTTCTAACAGAGTTGGGTCAGACATGGCTTTGTAAGTCAAGCAGAGATCGCCTCTAAGTAGGCAATATGAGACAGAGAATAGTTGGAGTTCATATACGACAAGTGCTTAAGGCCTAGGATCCTGTTTGTGAGGTACTTTTGCATCCTCTCCAGTTGTTGCCTGTGTCTAGTGAGGTACATGCCAAATAGAGTATTGTAGTTGATGATTGGCCTAATGAGGGAAGAGTAGAGGGAGACAATGACCTGTTTCTTCCTGGATGCAAAACCCTTAGTAATGAGCTGTGCCACATAGAAGGACTTTCTGACCACAGTTGCAATGTGGTGGTCAAAGGAGAGGTTGCTGTCAACCTGTGTTCCCAGATCTCTATAATATCTTCTGTGTTCAGGTGAGTACCATCAATGTGGTAATTCATGGGAACCGGGATTCTCTCAAAGGGGATGATGACACATTTTTTTGTCATTGAGCTTAAGGTCATTGTTCTGACACCAGTCGTTTGACTCAGTGAGGCCTTTCTGTAGGATGTTAACATCACTTGTGAAGTTAATAATAGCTCCAAACTTGCATTTGTCTGCAAACTTTGTCAGCCAGAATCCCTTCATGTTGCCCTGGACTTCGGAGAAGTAGATACCAAACAAGAGAGGACTGAACCCTGTGGGACTCCACTCATGACTGTTCTGCAGTCTGACATGGAGTCAGCTACTTTCACACTGTGGGCTCTATCTCTGAGGCAGTTTGCAACCCACCTAGTGATATAGGGGTTGATGCCTAGCTTAGTGAGTTTTCCAATGATTCCTGAGTGCGGAATGGTATCAAAGGCCTTGGCCAGATCCAGTTAGGCTGTATGAAACACCTTGCCTTCATCCATAGCTCTGGTGACTGACTCAAAGAAATCAACCAGGTTGAGCAGGCATGACCTACCCATCACAAAACACCATCTTCAATGCTATTCTACTAAGCATTGTCTTATCAAGTGTATTTATTTTAAATAAATATTTCTAAAAAGTCCACTTTCAACTTATTTTAAGAAATAGTGAACTCAGAAAGTAAGTTGTGGTACCCAAATGGGTTTGAAATGAATTCACTTGAGTGGAAGAAGGTGACCACAATAAACAGAGTAGCAGAAACTGAAGGGTAATAGGTAATTACTAAGAATGCAATTTACGAGTCCACTGAAGAGCCTAATCCAGTTTTACAGTTGCCCCAGAGCACGTTCTGCTTAAGTGACTTGCTCTGAGTCACACAACATGCAATGGAGACTGACAGAATCAAATCCTGGACAATATGAAGCAACTTGCTAACAGCTTATAGCCTTAATCCCTCACAGTAAATGACAGAAGTGCATAAACATTTCATACGCTCATTATAAATGCAGTTATAAATAAATCTTTGCACTCTCTTAAAACAATCTTGGTGAACTGGGACACATTTGCTCCTTTCATAGCTATGCTTTGATCTTGTTGATTTTTTTTCACAAAATCCAAAACAACTGGGATATAAATATTCTCCAAACAACCATAAATAAAAATAATTTTCTACATCAGAAAATAAACTATGATTGCACAAGAATTCTTTCACCTGCAGAATACCTAACTAATAAGGTATGACACTGCGTATAAACTACGAACATCCACAGTTACTGTAAAATCATTTCAAGTGACAGCATTATTTAATGTGTTGATGCAGTTGGCTGAATTTGGCATAAAAGATTTGTTAAGTCACATTACCCTTTTAAGCTTCTGTTCACCAAAAAGAAATAACAATTCTGTCTCTTTACACTACCAGTCACAAAGGTAGTTTCTCAGGTTTTTGTGCAGTTTAAGTATATAAGATATTATACCAAGATGAGAATTCACTACACATCAGTACTCTTTAGTATTAGCTGGTCTTCTCTCATCATTAAAAGTGTCATCTATAAAGGCATGCATTTCTTCAAAACCATTGTAAATTGCTGCCCTATCTTCTTCTATCGGCTTTTCCCGGTTAGGGGTCGCCACAGCAGATCACCTGTCCACTCATGATTGGCAGTGGAGTTTTACAGTGTCGAGTTGCCAGCCCAGCACCCAACCTTCCACAGAAGGCACACACACACACACTCACACCTAGGACCAATTTAGAGTGGCCAATCCACCTACAGCATGTCTTTGGGATGTGGGAGGAAACCGGAGCACCCGGAGGAAACCCACGTGACCACAGGGAGGGCATGCAGAATCCGCACAGAAGGCACCCCAGCCAAGGATCGAACCAGAGAACCTCTTGCTGTGAGGCAGCAATGCTAACTGCTGTCCTATCTACGTCTTTATTACAAACCAGCATTGGCTACTGTATGCACTACCTCTCAACTGTACAGATTTTTGTAGAATGTCCAGATTTTGCCTCATATTTTTGACCTGTTCCTCATAAAATTTGTGATTTTCTGGCAAATCACTGGGATGATCTGAGGACTGAAGTCACTAAATAATGATATACATTTATGTTTCAGATTTCATATCGTTCAGAAAAATGCATGCTAAAACAAATCCTGTTATTCTTGCAACTTTTTACGTTTATAAGAGCGCTATTTAAAATCTGTCCCTATTTTCCTGTCTTTGTCCCCCCATTTAGTCAGACTTTGTCCAGATTTTTTGCTTTAAGAGGTTGAAAGTTATGGCTTGTCATCATAACTGCAAACCCTCCCCTTTGACTTCATTAGCCTTTTATACAGATTATTTCTGAGCTTAGCAAAATTATTGTTTTCATTAGTGGACAAGATGTAAAACCTCTTTCTGCATGGTTTGAGTAACATCTCTCACATCTGTTTCTCACATGTACTTAGAGAGACTCCAACAATAAGTAGAGGTGCATTGTACAAACCACCTTAATTTTAGTGAAATGAAATGACTCACCTTCATAAAAAAGACACAGACACGTTTATTTTCCTGGTGAATACCCTCAAAGATGTTTATGTGTGAGTCACAATTATTACTAAGTCAGGAATAATTCTAAATCATCTTTTCAAAAAAAAAAAAAAAATCATTCAATATAGCCGAAGAAAGACTGAAGATTTTACATGCGACAACAGAAATGCTGTTAATGATATTTGTTCAAACTACTTTGTTTTCTCTTTTCCAGCTGATTCTTGGATTGGCTGAGTGTCAATTGTTTTAATGTTGTTATAGCCTCTTCCCCTTGGTTTGTTCTGTCTGAAGAATTCAGCCCCTGTGGAATATAATTGGTAACTCCAAACAGCATAATCAGGACTTTCTGCATCTTGTTCTCTAACCAATGATTTTCCCAATAAATTACCTGAAGGTTGATGTGTAATACTTTTTATTTTGTAATCATTCTTTTATATGACATAGTGTCAAAAGCCTTAGCAAGATCAAAATACACAGTACATTGTCAGTACCTCACCAAGCTTTGCTGTTACCCTTTCAGTAAATGGAACAAGATTCAATAGGCAAGCTCTTTCCTTAACAAACCATACTGTTCCATATCTACCAGAAGCAGGCCTCCAGTGCCATTTTGGATTAACTCCATTAGGGGTGTTGACATGATTTTACATATGATATAGGTCAGACTGATGCTTCTAACATTGTTTGAGTCTCATGTGACCCCCCCCCCCCCGCTTTGCGAAATGGTACCATTATAGAGCTTGTTGCCATAAGTCAGGGATGTGTCCTCAAGCCAGAGCCATAGCTATGGTGGGGTACAGAGATCAGCTACCCTGGGTGTGAGTTGCTAAGGGACAGAATCATTGCTGTAGAAGAAGTGTCAGTGATCTCATCTTACATGGCAGGTTAGTGTAATGAACTGCAGGAAAGTAAACTGTAGGAAAGACCTATTGTAGGTCTTTGTTACAGTTTCTCAGAATAACTCTTGTAAAATGTTGCAAACTACTACAGATTATACATAATAACTATAATGTACATACTGTGTATATAATAGCTGTTTGCTAACCTGGCATGCTGAGTGGCACTGACTTTAAAAGCATACGTCTCAACTGTACAGTTTTTCACAGAATGTCCAGATTTTTGCCTCATATTTTTGGTCCATTTTTCATAACATTGTGGTTTTCTAGCAAATTAGTGGCAAATCATTAAAGACTGAAGTCAGAAAATAAAAGAGAGACATACGAGTTTCAGCCTTCATACCCTTCAGAAAAAATCATGGTAATGTAAAACCTGTTATTCTATCAACTTTCTAAGTTTGTAAGAGCAATATTTAAAAATTGTCCCTATTTTTGGTTCTTTGTCCCACTTTTACTTCTGGCTTTGTCCAGATTTCTTGCTCTAAGAGGTTGAGAGGCATGCTTGAAAGAATTCTCTGCAACTATATACAGAGCTGTGATCCCGTGGCTGATTAGACGACAATCTGTGCAAGGACTGTCTTAGGAAACTTTGTGATTTTATTTCTTTTTACTTGAGCTGTAGAAGAAGCAGTGACCACTGGGAAAAAAAAAAACAGTGGCAGAAATCATTAAGTAACAGTGATGTCATCTTACATGACAAGTTAGTGCAAAGAAGAGTTGAGGAGTGTTTTTTTTTTCCTACTCCTGAACACCAGACACCCTTTCCTACAGTTCTGCCTCTGGCTTTTTGTCAAGTATAACTAACAGGGTTTAGTCAGGTTTCCCTTGGTTCTGTATTGGAAATCATCTTGTATGAATGATCTCATAGAACCCAAGTTTTTAAATTTACTTATTTTTGGTTTTAAATTATTTGTTTACTGGACAGGAGAAATGGTACAAGACCCTTTGCAGTTATGACACAGGCCATTGGTAGACGTTAAACAAACATGCACAATGCAATTTTATTTCTATAATAGTAATACATAGATACTTTTAACACAACATTGCATTTATAAGAGAATAAAAAAGAAACAACTGCACAAAATAAACCCATAGTGAGGAACATTCTGCAGGAAAATGCATTCATTGCCACTAGATGAGCTATAAAGTAAAATGGTGTAAATAAAAGCACACAGTGTACAAGACATTTCAGGTTTTGTGGATAAACCAGTGTTATCACACAGCAGATAAACAACTGAGACCTAGGAGTCGTTGCTGTATCTTTATAGTTATATGAGTGTGTGCTAGTTGCCAGGACTTAAAACCTTGCATACTATTCCTAAGGCAGTTACATTGATGGCATTCAAAGTAGGTCTTTGAACTTGCACTGGGGAGTGAATGCCACACATCTTGGGCAATTCTACAAAAGTCCTTTTAAGAAATAAGTTCATAAGAGGGTCAAATCAGTTACTATATTTGTAGTTCTATATGACATGTTCCACTTGTCTCTTTAGGAATCTATTTGTCTTTTCTTATTGCGAAGTTTGCAGAAACATTTTCTGCTAGTTTATTGCTATCTTCAGCAGGTTTGTGATATTGTCACTGTTTGCTGTTACTTTCACAGTTTTTCTCTTTCACTTTTCTGTTGTAATTAAGGAACATATGATTATTATTTCAGTCTTTGAGATTAAGCTGAGCTCGTAGTCAGACTAAAGGTTTCATTAAAACAGGAAGTTTCTGTATTGTATAAATACTGTGACTGATGACTGTTCCCCAGAGTGTCCTTGTTTCCTGTATGTTTGGCATGGGTTATGGCTGAAAAGGGTTTTGTACCACTTCTTATACTTGGTTAATGAACAAACAGACAAATAAAATTATCCCCACCTAAAAGAATGAATCTGGAACATGCTGTTCCATCTCTCCTTAGTGTTCGAATCCAAGGGATGTCATTTTTGTAATATTCATTGATACAGAATTTGACAAGAACTGAGCATTGGTGAAGGCTGTTTGGATCACTGCTGAGCGAATTTCACAAGCCAGGTGTCAAGAACCTTCTTGTGTCAAGACAATCTGACCTCTTGGCAGTAGTTCATTTGTCCAACAGACACAAAATAAACACCAACACCAGACTCTAAGAGCATTTATTGACAGACATATTTACTTATCAATCAACTTACTTAAATAACAATCACCACATCATTCTGTATTCTAACATTTGGCAGCAGTTCTAGACAAATAAATAAATACCGTTTGACTGATTAATTTAGCTGATCATTATAGTACTCATAACTCTTTCATGTATCTATCAGTTTAGCTCCTGTACTAATTAGTTATCAGTTTGGTTCATGCACCAGCTATTTTTATTTAGTTGCTGACTGCAACCCCCAGAAAACTGCTTATAGGGTGGCAAATATCCTTTCTGGGAAGCATAATCATCCCCCTATCTGATTCCATTAATTGCAATAGGAATGCATGCTATGCCCTGGCACACCACACTACTGGACGATGAATTATTTACCATTTCACTATTATCACATTCACATTTCATAATTTCACCTTTGTATGAGAAGCCATAGAAGACATTCTTGGGGTAGCAGTGTTATCCCAGTATAAAGCCATCACATTTGTTACTTAAAAATCATCATGGTAGGTCACAGTAGTCCTCACAACAAATGTTACTGTTTTTGACCTTACACCAAATTTAGGAGGGGTCAGGTCCCCTGCTAGAGTGTAGTTTGTTCCCATACCCTATCACATATATTAATATGTTAGCCTAACCTCAGCCCCTATCCTTCCATAGCTACTGTACATGGGTGTTTCCTACCTATACAAATGGGAAGACATTGCAATTGTAACCTATCCCTTCTAGCCTGTAGGGCAAGCTTTCCTTTGCCCCCTTTTTGCCTACCAGGGCAAATTCTGAATTTTGAAAAAACTTTAGTCTATTCCTCCCAAGTTTGTCAAAACCTACTTTTCTTGTCTACCCAGGTAACTCTTTCCTATTTTCTCTTACCTTGTCCCCTTGCCCTGACTGACCCTTTCATGACTAAGATTTTCGTTTCATTCCTATCTGCTTGATGATCCCCAACACAAGACAGTGCTAGACACATGATCACAAGAAACAGATTATTAGCCATATACACCTTTAAGAAGACACTTCAAAGTTCTTGTCACCCTTTACAAGCACTTAATAGAGCTCACCTCCCAAATAAGCAGGGCTGTACATGATACCTTGGTGTAAATTTGTGCCTACTCATCCAGTTACCAACACTAGCCTTAAAGGTAGACGGAGTAGTAGTTTGCTTGACCTATATGTTTGACCTGCAGTGGTACTAACTTATCCCATAGGCTGGGGACATGATGAGTTAGGAACTGTCCCTCTAGTGAGTCTTATTTATTTGTTGGTGTACATTTAGGACCCTTGTATAGGTGTTTATAGAGCCTCTTGTTTTGCAAATAAACAAGTCAAATAGGACTGGATCTTTCATGGCTTGAAAAGGGAGACGCAGGTCATCTTGCAGCAGCTGATAGGCTACTGAGTATGAAGGGAGTTGTGCTAATATTTTGGGATAATTGAAAGACTAATACCTTTAATTTCCTTGGTTAAACATTGCTGTAGCATTTCAAGATGAGTGATATGTTTGGATTTGTACATATCAAAAGGGGCATTGTATTCATGATGATTTTGATGAGGACAGAGAACAGTGGTAGGATGACTTACTTCTTTGAATCTTGTAGATATTCCCTTGGAAATTAAGTGGGCCAGACAGAAGGATTTCCTGACTGTGCTGGAAACATAATGATCGAATGAGAGAAAGAGAGTGAGAGAGAGTGAGAGAGAGAGAGAGAGAGAGAGAGAGAGAGAGAGAGTGAGTGAGAGAGAGAGAGACAGAGAGAGAGAGAGAGAGAGAGAGAGTTAGAGAGAGAGACAGAGAGAGAGAGAGAGAGAGAGAGCGTTAGAGAGAGAGAGATGTCCACATAAGTATCCATGTGTCTTATTACTGTATCTGTCTTAAGAGGAGTGCCATTTATAACATATGACTGGGAGCAGCTTTTTCTAATGCCACTTTGCTGAGCATTTTTGCATTTTACTTGAGACTGTTTTCACTACATCAGGAATGTGCTTATTCTGATCTTTTTTGGAGAATTTGATAGCAACAGATGGCCAGATAATAGTGCCCCCCCCCCAGCTTACAGCTGTCAACAAACTTTGCCGACTACATTTCCGCGATACTCTCTTGGATGTTTGCAACATAAATGCCAAATGGGATGGTCCAGCACTGACCCCTGTGGTAACCCACTATTTTCACCAGGTATTTTATCATGCCTCTTTTATCATATTCTACTAACCTACTAAAATACTGAATGCGAAAACTGACAACAGCTAATCCTACCTCATTCAGATGTAGTTCATGTGGCCTGTACTACACTGTGCCCCTGTCTTCTGAATGATAATGCCTCAATAGTCTAACATCTTCTATCTTCACCTTTTTGGATACAGTTCTGTTTAGCTGTTGGTGGGCATTCTCTGGAGACTCTTAAGGCTTCTTGTGCACCTATACACCATTCATGTTATAATTTATGACCAAATGATTAACATGTTTGGGAATTTACTTTTCAAACTAACGGTGCCTTCAATCATTCTTAAACACAGTTCCATTTTGCTTATACAGCCTAGATTATGTCTATCTAATTGGATCAACAAAACATTCATTGGTCCTTATTCCTTGTTCATGTGGCCATTTACAAACAGCAAATGGTTGCACCACACCTTCTGATTGTCATGCAATTGGATTATAACCATTTTAGGATGTATGCCCAGCTGTTATCCTACTAAACAAGCCAAATCCCTCCTTGCTACCCAAGAGTCATAAGACTAGCCCACCATCCAAACAATCTCTCACCCTGCAAGACAAGAAAACAGTCCACAGCATTGAGTGTTATTGCAACTGCCTGCTGCTTCTTGCCTGTTTTTATCTAACACATTGAATGTATGCTCTGGTAGAGCACTTGTTTCCATGCTAATCCTTACTCTCAACAATTCCATGGTGTGTCCTGTTCAAAATGAATGAGGTGTGAACTATCAAAGGTTAATATTGGAGTTTTTTACTGCCTTCTTCAAGGCTGCTTTAAAATTATGTGGTTGCAGAATTCCCCCATTGCTCATTGCAAATACAAGCTCCCCCTCCTCTGCGTCACCTTTAGGAAGACCCACTGGACAGAGCAAATCAATTCTTTTTCCTTTTGAGAATGACTTGCTGACCTCTACTCAGCTGATCTGGCCTGCTTTCCCCCAGCCAAATTACTGTGCTGTGAGAAAGAAATTTCCCTTCTACTCAATGACTTATTGCCACCAGCACCCGGGCCTCCCAAAAGTTCACTTATCCTAAATGCACCATGGTTTAAAAATATGGCCAAAATAGCTAGAATGGTCTAAGACTGCTGGTCTCTGCTGATTTCATGAAAGTCTTCTAAAAGGATTGATAGCAAGTTCTGCTCCAATGATTCCTATTGATTTGTCTGAGTGCCTGCCTTCTGGCCCATCCCTTTAACATTGTACTCACTCCTCAATGCTTTGTGCAATCTCAGACCCAAGAGCCTAGAATTCAAAGCTCAGAGCTGTTAGATGTACCCTCATTGTTCTTTCTGCAGCCTCTTCCTGCCATCTACATCTAAATACTTTAGAACCAGCTCCAGTGACAGCTACTGGTGCCCCGCAGATGAGATATTTAGAAAGCAATGAAACAGCCTACTAATTCTGCTGCAGGATATCCTTGTACTTGGAGGCCAAGATTTCTTTCAATCTCACAGCTTCTTTACCTATTTTATCTTTATTTGCAGTAGAAACTTTTCTGAAGCAAAGAAGTAAAACCTGAATATCTGTAAATGAGAGAAACTGTCACCAATTACATTAAGCTATCCTCATAAATACCTGCCAGGAAAGGACATATTTATTCTAGGACTCTGTAGTACCTAGGGCCTCAGTTATCTTTAAGTGCAGCTCAACTTTGAGATCCATCTATTGAAAGTTGCCAGTACTGCCTCACTATCTGAAAGAAATGTTGTTTTTGCAGTAGCTGGCTCTGCTCACTAAGCTTCTGTAGCTACCCAAAGTAAACATCAGTGCCAATATCATGATTTGGTAAATGTCTGACTGCATCCAGTGATGAAACTCTTCAGATAGGCTCCATTCTTACTGACCCTACTGCATAAGCTTGAAACTTCATGTCATTGTTGTTCATCCCTTCCTACTGCCAGAAGGACACATTACTAACTCACTCAAACCCAAATGCCTTTTTTGTATACTGCCAGTTCACACTCATACCATCTTATGGTGTCCAGAACTTTTTTGGGTCTGGATTCTTTAACTAAAAGACTTATCAGTTAATAATAGGCAGTATTAGAAAGGGCAAGATATTATTAACAAATTGACACTAACATTGTTAGTCTAGAATGTCCTGCAGTGGAGAAATTAATCTTTGTTTGCCTCTTATTCTTCATATTTTCATATTTATGTTCATATTTTCATGACTGAAAGACCTACATTTTATTGAAGTGTATGATATGAAACACCAATGTGTGACACAGGGCAATTCACCGATACTCTAAAACTGGCCCTGGGCATGAGTCCGTGCTTGTGTGCGCCTTCTGTGGAAGGTTGGGCGCTGGGCTGGCAACTCGACACGGTAAAACTCCACTGCCAATCATGAGCGGACAGGTGATCCACTGTGTCGACCCCTAACCGGGAAAAGCCAAAAGAAGAAGAAGAAAAAGATACT
The DNA here is from genome assembly GCF_019279795.1 of Protopterus annectens. Lineage (NCBI taxonomy): Eukaryota > Metazoa > Chordata > Ceratodontiformes > Protopteridae > Protopterus > Protopterus annectens. The sequence goes on along the minus strand of NC_056727.1, from coordinate 886,071,492 downwards.
GGAAATATTTCTAGTTGCTTGTAAGTAATTATGAAAATAAGCAATATTTCCATCAGTGCTTAATACATCAAAAAACAATTGATCTAAAAACTGTTGAATGACATCCAATGAAACCTTAGATGTTGAAGAAAACTTTCTCTAATATTGTTCTGTAAGTTGCATATCTTGAGAAATATCCAGTATCACTTGTGTTGCCAATTATAGAATTAAACATATGGTTACATATTTCTGTAAACATCTCAATAAACATGCACTTATAGAGGAATTTCTAGCTATTTTGTGAAAGCTTATGAGTGGTTAACAAAAATGTTCTAACAATATATGTCAGGTTATATAGTTTTCAAGATATGAAATTTTATTTGTGACATTTAAAAATATATATTTTAGTATTTGTGTACATTATAATATGTTACAATATTTATGGAAATGACTATCAATGCATTGACTATTATCACTGTAAAGAATGCTTCTTACTGATAACATTTCTATTATTTTATTTATCTTATTTATTTATTTGCCTTTGTTGACCAGGAAAAGTCCAGCTAGGTAAAATCCATTTTCAGCAGAGGCCCAGATAAAAAAAGCTGCATATTTAAGTTACACATGATGCATATTTATAACTGCAGTTTAAAACATCTATCTGTTAGCTTATTTATATGATTTGTAAATATTTTTAAATATTTCTTATATAAACATAGCATTTTAACACAAAAAAACAAGAGAAATTAACATAAATTGGCTATTATTGAATAGAGAAATAACATACAATAACAGTTAATCTATTAACAACATGATGGCTGCAGGGAAAATATCTGATGGGGGTGTTTTTGTGTTTAGTAATAATTTACAGACAGACAAGTACAATGTAGCTTAAAATGATAAAAGTGATTATGAAAGAGGAAGTTATGGAAATGAGCAGGAAGATTAATGGACAGAGAAGGAACTCTAGTTAGTGATAGGGTGTGGGAGAAGGAGAAAGGTAAGAGTTTAGAATGGAGGCAGGGAAGGCTAGTGCTTCTGCACCTATTTTGAGGAATTCACTGGGAAGGTTGTGATGCCCCACACTGGCCGAGTAATCAAGGAGCCTCAATCCTCACCACTAGTACCAGTGCGGGATGTACATTGGGAGGATGACAGGTACACACACAGTATTTCCAGATGCAGCTCTTTGAATCAAGTGCAATTTCCCTTAAGAGCACACAGAGACCACAGTCAGTCTGGGGCTGGTTTCTCCTTCTTTCTCCAGATCCCCAGTAAGACTGCCCACTGGCACAGTTATAGAGTTGAGATCTCAGCTGAGTGGCCAAGCCAAGACCTCCAGCACCCTCTCTGTCCAACCAGTGCTTTGTGTCCTGCCCAAGTAGCTGACATACACCCACTTTGAGGTTTGATTTATACACACATGCACACACCACAGGTTTACGAGCTATGCCCCCTTTTGTCCAGACTATAAGGTAGTTATAACTGCCACCAGCCAGCTCTTTATAAGCTACTTTAAGGCCCTTAACAAAGGGTGTCCAATCTTACTGTGTAATATTACTATCAATACAAATGGTAGCGTGACCAAGAGCAAAGCTATTAGGAGTGGCCCACACAGTGTCACCAAATAAATATGCAAGTACTCTAGACAGACCAGCCACAATTAAATGTTTAAATATATTTAATAATAAATAATAAAAGAACAAGACAATACCGAATATACAGTTACAGTAACATCAGAATTCAAAATCACAGGAAATATTTAAAATAACATTGCAGGACAGTCTCAGAGAAATAAAGAAAAATATCTAAGCTAATCTTTGCTGTATTCCTGACTATATCTAAGAGAATTATAACTTAGTGCACTTACTTAATTAGAGCATCAAGGCAGATGTGTGGTGAGTAGATCTTCTCCAGTTGTTGTTGTCAGGTCAAATACAAAATACAGAATGGAGTCTCTCTCTCTCAGAGACTTCTTAAATTACTATTTCAAATATTACTGCTGGGATATCTTTCAGAATTATATCATTTCTTGTCATGTGACTCTATCCCAGGTAAAACTCCCACTGCTGAAAGCTAGCAGTATTTAGCATCTACCTGTGAAAATACATACAGAAGGGCTTTCTCTCGGAGCTTTGCAGATCCTGAAAGTCATAAAACAATAAAACACTTCCAAGACAATACAGAAAACTTCTCAGCACAGACATTGTGTCTGTTGCTGCACTGCAACTGATTGATATTTTTTTTATTGCGTGGCTATAAAGTAATTTCATTTCAGCTATTTTTCTGAAGTTAACCTTCTGTATCCCAGTTTCCACTGTTAAAATATATACATTTAAACAGTTACAATAGTGTATGTACATTTCTGTTCTATTCTAGTAGGGCATGCTGTGGTTACATTTTAAGAACTTGGAAAAAACCTTTTCAACACACACTTCTGTACCAGCAGTTTGATATACACCTGCCATACAGTTCTAATACATTTGTAACACAAGTATCTTATATGAATCATGTTGATATTCACAAATGACATATAATTATGTACAAAATTCCAGATTGTTGGGCTGGCAGTATCTCCTTTTGTTGCACATCTATATAAATCATGTTAATATTTACAGATGACATATAATTATTTACAGAATTCCAGCTAGCCATGCTAGCAGTACCTCTTTTGTAACAAAGGCTATTGCAGCTGAGGTTGTTGCTTTTAATTTGGCTAGTAATTTTATATGGCATGTTGGGACTGGCTGAAAACCAAAAGACAGCATGTTGCTTTTGAGAACAAATGGAAGTTGGAGGGGTGAAATGAGGTGGTCATTGATTAGTGATAGAACTGACTGGATAAAATGAGTGTTGACCTGAGTGGCAATGGACTTTTTGTTGTTTGAAGTAGAAGGACAGGGTGTAGTGATATGCCCAGGGTATAATAGTTTATTTAGAGAGGACCAAAAAAAACATTGGGGTTATTTTTTAGTGCTTTAACAGAGATTACTGTAGTTTTATTTCTTGTCAGATTTAACAAGGATGTTAGTATGATTTCTGAGATATCCAAAAAATTGATAGGCATGTTGTACTGTAGTATGATTTCTTGTCAGATTTAACAAGGACCTTAGTATGATTTCTGAAATATATATTAAATTTGATAGGCATGTTGTATTTTATTCTTATACCATTCTTTCTGTGCTTTATCTCTTTCCAGCATGAGATGTTTGGTCCCTTTTGCCAACCATGGCACTGAGTTAGATTTTATGCTTCTTGTCCTAATTGGTGCTAAATCATTTAGTAGTTTTAGGAAGGTGTAATTGAAATGAGTACTTCTTCATCTAGGGGCATTGCTCAATACATTCCAGTTGTAGTGCAACAGAGTTGTAATAAATGTGTCTTTGTCAAACTTGGTTAAATTGTGTACTTGTTTATAGATTATTTGTGTGTTCACCCAAACAAATAATCTATAAACAAGTACGCAGTTTAACCATTTTTTTGGCTTGTCTGATTACGTAGGTTGGAAGGTGGTCACTTATAGTATCTGGTAAGTAACCAGAAGATTTTATATTATGGGGTTTGTTTGTCAATATCCAGTCTGGTGTGGACTGTCTGTAAGTGCTTTTGTTGATTCTAGTGGTAGAGCTTATTGGCTGGGTGAAGCCAAATAGTTGAATAGAGTCCTTGGAGCTGCTGCTGCTTATGGATTGCCAGTCTATATTTATGTCACCTAAAATGAAGGTTTCCTGGGAATATTGTCAGATATCCAGTGCTGAATATTTTTGGGTATGGTAATTTTGTTACCTGGTGGGATTTATACTGCTGAGATGCATACAGATTTCTTTTGGCTGATTTTGATGCATGCAATCAGAAGATCAGCATTATTATATTTTGAGATATTTATATGGGTTGGAGTTATTTCTAAGTTGCTTTTATAAATAATAGCAATACTACCTGCTCTTTTAAGATTTCTGTCCATTCTGAGTATGTTAAAATGTGGGGGAATAATTAAGTTGTCAATTATTTCTTGTTTTAGCTAGGTTTCAGTGGTGACTCAAATGGGGAGTAAAAATCTAGACATCATGGATATCATGACTTTTGTTGCAGATGCTTCTGAGGTTAATGTTGAAAAGAATATTGTTGGTTTCATTACCTGATAGAAGAATTGTGTTGGGAGCATTTCAAAGTAATGTGTTGGCCATGGTGGGTGGTTGATGTGTGGGTCCTGGGTTAGGGTGAATATCTCCAGTCTTTTCCAGCCCCCTGCTATAAAGCACGCTTTAGCGCGATTTAGCCCGATTTAGCGCGGAGTTGCTACTGTTGCACACTAGGGCAGCGCCGGTTAAGCAGGTTTAAACTATTCGGGCTACCTAAAGTCCACTCTTCAAATTTTCCCTTAAAACTACCTTCCTCGAACTATACTACTGATCTAATCAGCATATCCTATAATTAAAAAGATCATCTCTACTTGACTCCAAGTAGACTATTCTCTATCTGTTAAACGTAGCACTTGCTCCTACAGTACTTATTAACTTGATACGGCACTCTTGTCATAGATAGTACCCCAAAAAGGCAACCCCCCATTTCTCGGTCACCCACGTCCCCGAATCCTTTTAAAGCTTTTTTTTTGTCTATTCCTTCTAGCATGTCGAGGGATCAGTTGCTAGTGTCCTCTCCTGCTCAGCTGGTGAACCTGGGAATATTGAGGCAATGTTACAATTGCCTCATGTACACAGACAACCCTCTCCTCCTCCCACAAAACACAAATACATGCGAGAGATGCAACTATACGGCCAAACTGGAGGCTGAGCTCTCTCAACATAGGACTGGCAAGACCAGTCAGGAGGAGAAGGTTACCACACACACTATAGACCCAGTCTCACATATTACCATTACAACCTCAAATCATACACATAAACACACAAAGACATACTCGGAGGCTCTGATCAAAAATCTACCAAAACAGCAGAGGCCACCAAAGCAGACACCCAAACAACCACCACCTCAGAACACAACACCTGCAACACATAGACCTCACAGTCAGAGTGTCAAACAGTCACAGCCCTTAAGGCCAAACACAATGCCAGACACACTAGTCATTGGTGACTCCATAGTCAGACACACTGACGTCCCGCTCACCAGACTGAGTAAGGAGAAGGTCACAGTAAGCTGCCTGTCGGGCGCTAGAATCCGCCACATAACGCAAGCACTCAGGTCTCTCAACAGCAGGTACAAATATGATTCAGTCATTGTCCACGCTGGTGTAAACGACCTGAGACGTACCTCCTTGGACTACATGAAAAGAGACATTGAGGAGCTCTCTGATTATGTAGCCCAGACAGGTATGACCCTGACCTTGAGCAGTATCCTACCTTCACCAAGAATGATGCCACAATACAGAGATAAGATGATCAGCTTTAACATTTGGCTTAAACACTGGTGTCATTCAAAGGGGATCCAGTGTCTGTCTGCCTGGGATGACATGCTGGACAAGCCACGCTGCTTCGCAAGGGACGGCTTGCACCTGTCACCCCTGGGATTCCGGATATTGGCAAAGGCTCTTGCCACCCCCATAGTGCCTTTTTTAGGCAAGGCTCAAATTCTAAACCTACCACCCTAGAACACAAAAAGGAAAAAACTAAGGGTAATGCTGCTCAATGCCAGAAGTCTAAATCTCAAAATGCACGCACTCGAGGCCCTTCTCAGTATGGAGAACATTGATGTCTGTGCTGTGACAGAAACCTGGTTCAAGGCTCCTGAGAGCACCCCAGCTATCAGGTTTTACCTCATATCATGCTCCGGCCCCAAAATCTGGACAATACCAAGAAAGGAGGGGGGGTATCCATATTCATCAAGGACACCCACACCTCAAGACTGGTGGCAACACACGATGCATCGGAGACCATCCAGGTGCAATTAACCATAGGCAAGACTGCTCTGCAAATTGTAGCATGTTACAGGCCACCCTCACAAACTCAGGAACCTCACATGGCCTTCCTGAAAACACTAGAGGGATAAATGTATCACCAAACACCATCATACTAGGTGACTTCAATTACCCTAATATAGACTGGGAACACTACTCAAGCCCAAACACCCTAGCCCAAAAGTTCCTGGAATTCATAAACTCAAATGCCATGGAACAACTAGTCACCATCCCCACAAGAGGAGATAACATACTTGATCTCATCATCACGAACATGGGAGCACAATGTTCAACACCGGAGGTGTACCCCTCACTGGTGAGATCAGACCACAAACTAATCTCGCTGGAGGTCCTCATCCCACCCCCACCTGAAATAAAAAAACCACAGTAAAGAACTTCTCAAAAGCCGACTTCACACTTCTAAAGACTAGTGTGGTCTCCTTTAAGGGCCCCGAGCCGGCGGAAAACAGTACTCAAGCCACTGAATCACTTACAAATGCCTTCTACCAGCACCTGCAGGACTGCATGGATAAGGCAATCCCAAGCAAAACAAAGACTCTTTGTACCAAAGGCAAGCGTCCAGTCTGGTGGACCCCAGCCATAAACAAACTCTACAACAAAAGGAGGAAGCTACTACAAGATAGAGCAAAATCCTTAAAAGGTAAGACACCCTTGATCACTATAAGTAAAAACTAAGAGCTCTCATAAAATCATCCAAAGCAAATTTCGAGAGAAAATAGCTAAAGACTCAAAAGACAATCATAAGGCCTTCTTTAGCTATGTTAGAAACCTGGGAGGAAACTCCCAGATATGCTCAGAGCTAGTTCAAAATGATGTGAAGATTACTGATCCTACAGACATTGCCAACATACTGGCTGACAGGTTCAGTGCAAACTTCTTCCCTCCCCAAAAGGAGAGATATCTATACCAAACGATTGCAGCCCCCAAACATCTCCAGCGCCCAAGTGAGAACTGCTCTCTCCAAAGCAAAAACACAGCATCCATGGGACCTGATGGTGTCCCCGGCTGTGTGCTCCATGAACTCAATGAGGAATTAAACCCACAGCTAGGACAGCTGTTTAATCAAAGTCTTACCTCTGGATACGTACCCAGGGGTGGCGACTGCAACTGTGGTACCACTTCACAAAGGCGGTGCCTCCACCGACCCTGGAAATTACCGCCCATTAGCTTGACAAGCCTTATCTGCAAAGCCATGGAGAGGATCATAATGGACCTCATAAATAAAGACATAGGGAATTTGCAGACTTTGGATCCAACCCAGTTTGGCTTTGTCAAAGGCAGATCATGCCTTTTAAACTTGGTTGACTTTTTCAAACAGTCACCAAAGCCATTGATGAGGGAAAGGCAGTCCATACAGCCTACCTCGATCTGGCTAAGGCCTTCGATACAATACCCCATTCGGGTATCATTGAAAAACTCATCAGCTTAAATGTCAACCCATACATCACAAGATGGGTTGCAAACTGGCTGAGTGACAGAACCCACAGGGTCAGAGCTGCTGGCGCCATGTCAGACTCAAAGCCTGTCACAAGTGGTGTCCCACAGGGCTCAGTCCTGGGCCCACTCTTGTTTGGCATCTACTTTTCCGAAGTACAAGCAAACACAGGAGGGTTATGGCTGACAAAGTTTGCAGATGACTGCAAACTGGGCGCCATAGTAGAAAACACATCTGACACAGATATCCTTCAGAAGGGTCTCACAGAAACGGATAACTGGTGCCAGAGCCATGACCTAAAGTTAAATGCCAAAAAATGCATAGTCATACCCTTCGGGAAAAACAAGGTTACCCCTAGCTACCAAATAGGTGGCAATCCACTGAGCACAGGAGAAGTTATCAGGGACCTGGGGACCCAGGTTGATAGTAGTCTGTCATTCGACACCCATGTAGCTAAAGTAGTTAGGAAGACCTTCTACATTGCCCACCTTATCATGAAGGGATTCTCATCTAGATCAAGGGAGGTCATAGTCTCCCTTTACTCATCACTCATCAGACCAATGATTGAGTACAATGCCCCATTCGGAATGTATCTGACCCGACACTTGCAGCAGCTGGAGAGGCCACAAAAGTTCCTCACCAAAAGGATAAAGGGTCTCAAAAATCTGTCCTATGCTACCCGACTGAAAGAACTCCAGCTCTATTCAGTCGCTTACCACTTGCTCAGAGGTGACCTTTGCCTAACATACAAGGCCATGTCAAACCCAGATTTGATGAATATGCTTCACCTCAAAAAATCTAGATCCATCAGAGCCACAAGGGCGGGAGACTTAAACCTTGACACGGCTATTAATAGGACGTGCTGGAGGGATAGATTCATCACCCAAAGACTCCCTATGCTGTGGAACAAAATCCCGGTACATGTGAGGCAGAGCACCTCGCTGGCCTTGTTCAAGAGAAATCTTGACCAATGGATGGGAGATCGCAGATATACCCCAGGGATTACCTCAGTGTCACTGCTCGACAGAGGCACAGCAAAATAATGGGTATAGTTCCCCATACTAAAGGGGTGGCGTAAGCCACAAAACGATGGGCTAGGCTTGTAAATGCCCTCGGGCAGATAGCCTAGTATGAACCTATGAACCTATGAACCTATGTAAGTTTCAGGATGGAAGTAGGATGAGTAGCATGGGGCTATTTGTATTTGTATCTGACTTTAAGTACTGCTGAGAAAGTGCTATTCTTAACTTTAATAAATCTATAACATAACAGATTTAAGCATGTATATTGGTACAGAGAAGTTGAGATAGATAGGGAGAGAAAGACGGGTTTGTGATGTATGAGTGTTTGTGATGGAGTTGGGATTTGAAGTGTGAATATTATAGTAGTTAATGAAGTGAGCTACTTCTGTGACTTTACAAAATAGTAGCAATTGATTTACTGTCAAAGTGAGTTGAGATGGTGAGAATTTATATGGTGGGTAGAAGAAGGTGCAGGTTTGGTATGATGATGGCTATGTGGTATATTAATGAAAGGGGCGTTATGAAAACTGGAGAGAAAGAGGTGTGGTAAAGAGTGGGACACGTTTGCAGGGTAGTATATAGATAGTTAAGGTAGTGGAAAGTGGATAGGTTCTTTGCAGAAAGCTGTATGGTATAGTTTGTGGTCAGGGGAAGGCGAACAAGTAAGGAATGTGCAGATAAGGGAGGCATAGCAAAATGTGTGCATATGTGTTTGTGTGTAAATATATGTGTATGTGTGTGTGTATATGTGTGTGTGTGTGTGTGTGTGTGTGTGTGTGTGTGTGTGTGTGTGGTGTTTCTTTAAACAGCCTTGAATACTTTTCCATCAGGAAGTGGAACTAAATTTAGTAACCAATAATAACAAAATTAAGCATTTTAGATTACTTAAACTGCTGTCATTATAATCCATTAGTGTCTGTAACCATCATTTGAAACCACTTGACTGTGTACACTTCAAATGTCTGATTGTGATAAAAATAGCCACAGTAAAGTATTCTAATTTGCTTTACACAAATGCACGACTCCTGCAAAACCAGACTAATGACTGTCTAGTTTGATCATGACAGCTGCGTCAGTCATTCTCATCCACAGACAGTTGCCATACTCAGCAATTACAGTCCCACTGTTGACCGTGTACACCTCAGATGTCTGATTGTGGTAAAATAAATAATAATTATGGAAGCAATTATTTGTTTAGTTAAGTTCATAAAATGTTACTAGGCATGCAGTCAAGGACACCATAGAGGAGCCAAGCACAGTTTATCCATTGTCCCAGAGGAGTGCCTAGTTAAATGACTTGCTCAAAATCACATGGTAAGCAAGTGGAGATTGAGGAAATCGAACCCTAGACTACAGGAAGCAGCTCATTGAGAGCTTATAGCCTTAACCCTATGCAATACAGCACAAACACACAGTAACCAAAGTATTCCAACTTATTTCACATGGTGACTACAGAAGTCAGCAGTTGGCTAAGACTGCAACATCAGTTACAAACCATTGCAAATATACCAGCTGTTAAAGTAGAACCCAACCACCAAGTTTATTGACCAAATTCAGGTATTAAGTTTGGTGCAAATAAATATAAAGGAGTATGTAAAATGGCAGGCAGAACAAATTAACATAGATACAATAAAAAATACTAATAGTACCATATCCATATTTTTAGGGTTTTACTAGATAAAGCAGTCTGATGCAACATGAAGGAAGAGTCCAAACTGTAGAACAGATTCTATCTATGCCTTGCAGTTCTGGCTGAAAGCAAGGCATGAACAGCAAAAAAAAAAAAGTCAACCATCACACACTGTTGAGTCTGATGTCTGGAGACGCCAAAAACATGTTAAAATATGCTGTACTAAGATCAGTTCAAACTGCAGTGTTCTCCACACAAATCAAGAACTGCTGATTCTGATGTCTATATGTTTGTGGTAAGAGCAATCCAAAACCTCAATGTTCTGCTTTTGGAAAAATAAAACAATGTCAAATGCAACGCAGTGGTATAGCAAAGGGTTGTGCTAAAACTAATCATGGTTAAGAAAACCCAAGCCACTGCAATTTTCTAAAAAAAAAGTCAAACAGGACAATCTCTTTTATTCATAGCAGTAAAACACTGGAATCATTTAAAGCAATCTTTAAAATCTGAAGCAATAGGATATTACTGCCTAATCATATATCTTGGTCACGTATGGCAAAGTCTTTATCAAAAGAACAATAGAATGCTACTCCTAAATTATAAAAATATGTAAAATTGAACAGTCAGCAAATAGAAGTTTCAGTACAGTAGACACAGTTAAAATATAATCATAATCAAACAGATCATCATTTGTCCAAATGAAGATAACTATCAAAGTTAATAACAGGTGAAACTCCAAAACATGATTCTAATATACAGAGCCATAGCTAGTTCATCCATGTGGTACCCTGGGCAACTCCTCATTCTGGTGCCGCACCCTCAAGCCAAACAAAAGTCTCCCAAACTCTAATTGTAGCAAACTCCTCGCTACAATGGTAATGAGCTATTTGGTAAAGTTACTGAAGCACTGAGCTCTGCAACTGTGAAATGGGTATTCATTTTAGAAGCTGCAGTGTGACTAATAGTTTCTTATATGAATACTGGTACTGCCCCGAACAGCTTGCACCTGAGGAAGTAGCACCTTTCACCTCAACATAGCTGCAGTTCTGATAATACAAGTCATAAAACAAGTTAATGCAATACTCAAAACATGTGAAATGCAGAAATATGGTAAATGCATGGTGACAATCTACAATGAAATCTCCTTGATCATTTGATCTAAGGTTTTATTTTATTTTTTATTTTATTTTACATTTGTTGACCGGGCTAGTCCAGCTGGATGTATGTCCATTTTCAGTGGAGGCCCGGGGAGAAAAGCTCCACAAGTTTAACAAAAAAAAAAAAACATAAAGACAATGATATTTACAAAGACATTGGAACTATTAATTAGAAAGTCACACAAAAAATGTAAAAAAACGAAAAATATAGTGAATATTCATTAGAAGAAGTATGTGAACACACTCATACTATAAAATTACACATGAGGTCTAAAAAGTAGACTAGTTATAGTTGATAAAGACAGACAATATATACATGGGCGCATGCCCTAAATAAGAGAATGTGATAAGAATCATGATATTATGGGAAGGGTTAATTGTTTAATCTGGGTTAGCACAGGGGCATAGCCAGTGTGATTTAAGGTAGGGTTTAAGTTTACTTTTAAATAGGTTAGCTGAGGATAGCGAAGTTAGGTGATTGGGGAGACTGTTCCAGGTTTTGTCCACTGTATTAGAGAATAGAATGTCCCCTGCTGAGTTATTAGATTTAGATATTTGTACTAGTAGTTTGTTAGATGAGTGCAGGGTTTTGAGATTATTATAGGGGGTGACCAAGGAAGTGAGTATAGGTGTATGTTCTGGGTGAAACAGGATCTTGTGGGCTACTATTACTTGACTGAATAATATTATATTTGGCAGTTCTAGCCAGCCTAGTTGATTCAAATTGATACAATGATGGGTTCTATAGGAGGACCCTGCAGCAAATCTGGCAATATTGTTGTAAGAGGTAGACAGCTTGTTCAGAGCACTTTTACATAATTTGGTATAGATACGAGAGGCATAAAGCAGAGTAGAGATAAGGTGGGTGCAGGCAATGGTGATTCTGGCTAGTGGAGTTAGAAATGGTTTGATCCTGTAGAGGGAACCTAATTTCTTATTAACTGTTTTTATAGTGTTATTGATGTGAGGCTCATAAGAGAGGTTATTATCAATTAGAACCCCAAGTAGTTTAGTGGTAGGATCAGGAGATATAATAGTTCCATTACTAGAGGTTACGGTAAAGTTAAGTGGGGAGGTTCTACGGGTGGGGGTTAATAATAGCATTTTTGTTTTCTTTGGGTTTAAGATAAGACATCTATGCAGGAGCCAATTTTCAACTGTGTTAAAGGTCTTTTGGGTTAGAGATTGAAGTTCTGATGGGGAAGTGGCAGAGCATATAAGTGTGGAGTCATCTGCGTATTGTATGCAGGCGGCTTATGGGATTACAGAATGGAGGTCATTAATAAAGTTGGAGAAAAGTAAAGGTCCCAATATGGATACTTGTGGGACCCCTAGGGTAACTGGAAGGTGGGAAGATAAAGTGTTTGCCCATAGTACAGCCTGTTTTCTATTATTTAAGTATGACTGGAACCACTGAATAACAAGATCATCCAATGACAGGTTACTGAGTGTGTGTATGAGGAGGTGATGGTTGAACATGTTGAAGGCTTTAGACAGATCAATAAAGAGGGCTGAGGATAGAGTGTCGTTATTACAATTTCTATTACTATGGTCAGAAAAGGATAAGAGAGCAGAGGTGGTGCTATGAAATGGTCTAAAGCCATGTTGACAGTTGGCTAGTAGATTTTTTTCAAGTAGGTGGGTTAAAAGTTGCATGTGAATACATTTCTCCATTATCTTTGCAACAGGGGATAATATGGCTATGGGGCTGTAGTTGGAAAAGTCCTTGGAAGTACCACCTTTATGCAGGGGGATAATGTGGGAGACTTTCCAGATGGATGGGATGGATCTTTCAGAAATAGTTCTATTAATGAGGATGGATATGGGGTAAGCTATGACTTTAGCTGATTTTTGCAGGTATTCTGCAGGTAGTTGATCTGCAGAGAGTGTGGTGGGTTTAGGTTTCTGGATACGTTTACAGACCAGGGATGTGGGAACTGGTTGAAAATGAAATAGAAGAGAGTTATTGATGATGGCAGTGGTGGAGCATGTGATGCTAGGAGATAGCTGGTTGGCCAGGGATTGAACGGTTTCTGTAAAGAAAGTGTTAAATGAGTTGACTATTTGGGTAGGATTGTTGTGATCAGAGCCAGAGGGAGTAGGAGGGGAAGAGTGTCCTGGGTGTAGGAGGTTATTTATGCCTTGCCAGAATTTTTGTGGATTATTTTGGTGGGGTTGTTGAAGATGTTAGTAGTAGTTCCTTTTATCAGACACTATTGCTTTTGTCATTTCATTTCTTAGCTGCCTAAACTCTAGGTGATCTGAAGGGCTTTTTGTTGCCCGCCATTTGGCCCACAGTTTATTTCTTTGGAGGATTTTTTGTTTGGTAGTTTTGGTGAACCATGGGGCTGGTTTAGTTCTAGTTCTAATTTTATGTATAGGGGCATGGCAATCTAGAATGGCTAAGAATTTTGTATTAAAGTATTTGACTGCATCATCTAATGGGAGATGCTTGAGATGTGTCCAGTCACAGGCTGAAAGTTCAGTTTGGAAGCTATCCAGGTTAAAGTTTTTGTTGGTCCTTACAGTCCTATAGTTGGTTGAGTTTGGAGATTCAGTCTTATATCTGATTAAGTAGGTGAGCGAGTGGTCACTTATATCTTCTGGGAGGGTGCCTGTTTTATACATTTGCTGGTGAATATTAGTGAGAATCCAGTCTAGAGTGCTTTTTTTGTTGTTAAGCTTGTTGGTTCGGGTAGGGGAAGTTATGGTTTGGGTAAAGCCATATAGATTAATATGAGTAGAAGGCTGCTCAGTTGTACAGGAAATCTAGTTTATATTAAAGTCACCAAGTATTATGGTTTCTTGTGGGTAGCTGGTTGATAGCCAGCTAAGGATAGCTTCTAGTGTGTTAGTATTATTGCCTGGGGGAAGGTAGATACAGATTTTATATATATATATATATATATATATATATATATATATATATATATATATATATATATATTTACATTTGTTGAGCTGAAACTTAGATATAAGAATCTCTGCATTACTGGAAAGAGGTAGTTTGGGGTCTAGTGAGGTAACTTGTACTCCATTTTTATAAAGTATAGCTACACCTCCACCCTTCTTAGCATTACAGTCAAGTCTCAGGATATTATAGCCAGGGGAATAACTACAGTATCTTGTATTGATGGGTTAAGCCAAGTTTCAGTAAGGCAGAGGATATCAAATGAATGTACATCCATAAGGGCATGCAAGGGAGCAACTTTATTATTGATGCTTTGAATATTTAGATGTGCTATCAGAAGAGAGTTGGGGGGGCCTGGTAAGTAGATGTGTCTTAGTTGAAGCTGTTGTATCAGGCTTTGTAGTTGTATTTGAGGTACGACCAGGGTTTGGGTGTATATCACCATCTAAGAGGACGTGGATCTGAGCTCTTAGGGTGAGTTGTAAAAGTTTAGAAATTAGGTTTTGGGATTTTCTAGCTTTAGAGCTATAGTAAGAAATGTGAGCAAGTCTATGAAACTTGGCTGACAAATACTTTGCTGGACAGAAAGAGTTGTTGAGACTAAGGGGAAGGTTAAGTGTAGGTATAGAGGTTTGCCTGATGGGGTAGTGAAATCCTAGACATGTAAGGTTGTTGAAAGGAAAAACATCATTGCCACTACAAATAATAAAACAATCAAAAAAACAGGAAGTCTGCAAGAAGATTAGCTCACTTAATACTAGAGATATCAAAACATGGTGCAAACACACCATGAAGGGAAGGGACAGCAAGTAAAACAAAGTAAGTAACAGCTCAATACCATCTCATCTAACTTAAAAATAGTAAGGCTCTGCATTGAAATGTCAGCATTTTAAATACTGAAAGCAGACAAGCCAGGAAAAAAAAAAGCTCAAAAAACACAGAAGAGTGAATCTCAAAAACTGCTCTTCTCCTTTAAACTTCTTTTTGCAGGGGACAAGCCCCCCAATCCAAACTTATTTATACCAACTCTGAGACTGCCATTCCTCACAGAAAAGGGAATACTCTGAGAAATGGCATCTAAGACGTAGTATATGTAATTCTGTTCTTTCACTCATTCAGTCTCAGTATTTCTGGACATTTCTCTAGCGGGTCTTAACATTTCAAATGGTTACCAATAATAAAATAATTAAAAAAATTAAAAATAGTAAAGGGATGCAAGCTAAACTATGCTAAGCAACTAGCTTATTTGCTTCAGCAAAGTCTAGGATGTAAGGAGTTTACAGACACTACTCCATACTGAGTCTCCCTGTATAGTGCTATTTGTGTTTGAATGCCATATTTGAGGATATACCTTCGACTATGGAGACCTGTGAGCTCAGTAAAATGACTTTGCATTTTTGTGGATAATTAAAACAATCACAATTGCCTATTTGTAGTATTAAACACTTTAAATTATCCGTTTTGCAAGTATTAATACAGAACTTATGAAGAATAAAACTACAAAAATAAATGTGTGCCATACTACAAAAAGTGTAGTGTTTCCTATTGTGAATAAACATTTTTGTATTTTTTTTTTATTATTACTTTTGAAGTTTATGTTACACACCTTCATCCCTCTCTACAGATGAATTTATGTGTGTTTTAACTTACCCTGGA
Source organism: Protopterus annectens (assembly GCF_019279795.1). NCBI lineage: Eukaryota > Metazoa > Chordata > Ceratodontiformes > Protopteridae > Protopterus > Protopterus annectens. The sequence continues at coordinate 886,055,773 of NC_056727.1, read as the reverse complement.
AGGGAAAAGAAGCTGCCAAGCACCAGCAAATGTGTCTACATGCTTCATACAACTGCAGCTCAGCTTATTTTAAATATTGATAAATACAATTAATAAACTAGTACTTTGTGATTTGGCAGATACTGAGTCACTGGCCAGTGGCTTCTCTTGAGATGTGGGTTTTGGGCAGTCACCTGAATTGCCCCTATTATAATCCATTTTTATAAATTTTGGTGACTCTTCCAGTTCATTGTAGGTGAATGAGGGATGTGAGGAATAGCGAGATTTGGCATAAAATTAAGATGTTATCTAAAGGAGGGTGGTATGAGAGACTTTATTCAGCTGATTAACTATGTATTTATGATTGGAAGTAAACCTATTACAAAATTAAGACCTGAATGCACTGGAAAGACAGTGCGATAGTTTTAGATCTGGGCTGTTCACTTAAATCACTGAAGTCAGGGATAAATAACTTTGAGAACAAAGTACAATATTTTGAATTGGAGGCCTATGTAAAATCGTAAATTTGTTTATGATGGCAAATATTGTGATAACCATTGATCTTGGCAGCTTACAATCCTTTGACACAAACCAGTTTGGGTTTGTGAAGGGAAGATCCTCCTTGCTTAAAGTGTATCGGTCATGTTCTGAAGCGACTGTAAACAACAATCCGCTGGCAGTGGATATAACCTCTTTACTATATACAATGCCAATTTGTATAGTTTTTATCTGAAAAAGTGTGCTGTTTTTGCATTTTATTTTGCTCATAAAGATGACCCCTAAAATTTTCCTCAGGCCTGAAAATCCCTGCTATGGCATCATGGCAAACTGAATCTACAGTGCATCATTACCTAAACAAATGTATAAAGTAATGCATTCTCATTTAGAATGCATCAGTAATAACTTCTTACTTCCTAAAAAGACCAGTTGTGAACTAATTCTTGCCAGTGGAATACCTAACAATAAAAAGTAACACATGCAATGCTATAACAGTGAAATCAAACTATAAATAAGCTGTTTTTCTAAAGATGTAAGTTGGTTTTACTTACCCATAATGCTCAAAAACTTGCATGTAAGTAAATACCCCATGCCTACCATGACATCATTTTGTGGCAGGGGCGGCCTGTGCTATTGGACTGCCGGACTGCAGCCCCCTCAACTTTATAATAAAAAAATAAAAAGAAATAAATAGAAAAAAAATTTTTAAATCGTGGACTTCACGCATGTGCACTAGTCCGGACTGCTGCTGAGACAGTCTGGAGCATGCACAGATTGTTTCAGCAGCAGTCCTGACTGGGAAACATGGAGAACAGAGCTCCCAGAAGTCTGTGCAGTTTTAAACTGCATAGACTGTCCTGGGAACTCATTGGGGAAACGCGTCAGGGTCAGACTGCAACATCAGCAGTCAGGAATTTAGGATCTCGCGACGGGCAGGGTCTGGATTGGAGTTTGCTGCAGTCTCGTCGGGGGAAGATCTCATGACAGGCAGGGTCAGATGTGCGCAGGTTTTGGATAGGGATCAGATGTGTGGTGGTGGATTTATTTTATTTCGGAAGTGTACTGTTTACAGGCAGGATTTATTTTGGATTTGCAGACTACAGGTAAGAGTGTGTGTGTGTGTGTGTGTGTGTGTGTGAAAATGCCCCAGGTGCAATATACTCATGGTGGTGTGGTAGGGAATACCTCAGGCTTGAACCCTGTACCTTGTATGCAGGTGTTAAAGACCTGAATTCCCTACCCACCACCATTTGCAAAAAAATTGCAGATTTTTGCCTCATATTTGATCTGATCTATTCCTCATAATATCTGTGGTTTGTAAATATTGCAATGCTTGATATTTGATGGTCCAGGGGTAGCATTGTTGCCTCACAACTACAGGTTCTTGGGTTTGATTCTTGGCTAGAGTGCCTTCTTTGTGGCGGGGTCTGTATCTTCTCCCTGTGTTTGTGTGTGTTTGCTTTTGTGTCCTCCCATGTTACAAAGACATGTCTGCATTATTTCTTCCTGGGCCTCTGCTGAAAATTGTTTTTTTGTTCCAAGTCAGACTGTCCTGATTAACAAATGTTAAATAAAATTGACAGGCATTTGAATTTCAGACTTCAGGTTTCTGAATGTTTACTTCCTTACATTTTTGATGGTGCAGTGGCAGTATTGTTGCCTCACAGCTATAGGTTTTCTAGTTTGATTCTTGGCTGGGGTGCCTTCTGTGTGGAGTCTGCATCTTATCCCTGTGTTTGTGTGGATTTGCTCTGGTGTCCTGCCATTTTACAAAGACATGTGTCTACAGTATTTATCCCTGGGCCTCTGCTGAAAATTGTTTTTGTTCCGTCAGAAGTAAAATTGACAGGCATTTGAATTTCAGACTTCATATTCTTCAGAAAATACATAGTAAAACAACTTTTTATTCTAGCAATAAATATATAGTAACACAACCTTTTATTATAGCATTTTTTTAAGTTTATAAGATGACTATTTGAAATTTGTCCTTATTTTTGGGACTGTAATACCCTGTTATTGGCTTTGTCCAGGTTTTTTGTGCTAAGGTTGACAGCTATGGCAAGAACTGAATTCACTGAATATGTTTGAGGGCTGTATTCTCTCATTGCTGGGTTTGTCCAGGTGTTTTGTGCTAAGAGGTTGACAGCTATGGTGAGAACTGAATTCATTAAATGATAGCCATTTAAGTTTCAGTCTTCCTCTCTTTCACAAAGCAGCTGATTTGGCGTAGTGGTATGTTGCTCTTGACTGTTTTGCACAGGGACCTTGGCAGTAAAATGTACGGTGGTAACACAGCATTTTTCTTTCACAAAGCAGGTGATTTGGCATAGTGGTATGTTGTTCTGACTCTTTTGCACGGGGACCTTGGCAGTAAAATGTATGGTGGTAACACAGCATTTTATTCTAGCAGCTTTCCAAGATTATACAAGCAATGTTTAATGTGTCCCTGTTTTTTGCCCTTTTGACCCACCCCAATAAATTTGGCGTTTTCCAGACTTCTTGTGCTGCGAAGTTGAGATGTAGTTGAGTATTGAGTAGATTTTATAAGAAGCTGAGAGCTGCAGGGGAAGAGAAGTTTAGTGCTGATTATGCTAAGTCAGCTCACATTGCTTATAGCACAACAGGTTGTGTACTTGCGTTTGATGCAGAAGGTTATTGGTTCTACTCCCATAAGGAGTGAATGCTGCCATACTGAAAGTTAAGATACTAACTATGAGCCTGTTATCAGTTTGCCATCCATTTCCTATTGCAATATCACTAGCTTATTTTTAATGTAATTTAGGCAATTTATTCCTCAGGGGCATCAGACACTTTATTTTTTGATGAAACCATGAAATATAAAGGTGATTGCTAGCAGCAACCTCTTTATTACAGATTTATTTAACGTGGAATTATTTAGATGACTTTTTTACTACTTCAGAGATTGTGCATATTTACTGATAATGATGGACTGTAGAATTGTGCATATTTACTGTTAATAGTGGACTGTAGAAGTTTGAGTAGACTTTTATGATGGAAATGTTCTGAAATGGGCAGTTTTGTTTCATTGTTTACTGGAAAAAATGTTCAAAGCAATAGGAACGTGTATCAAAGAGCACATGTATGTTTCATATGCAAGGGGCCTATGATTTGAAAACAGCCCAGAATTAATTTTTATCTGCCACGGGTAAAATGTATTTTCTTTGAATGTGGGTTTTAATGTTGTTTCAATGAATGTGAGTTTCAAGGGCAGAGATGTTTTAATGCTAAGTTTGTTTAGCAGATGTCTTAGTGTTTGTGCTGTAAATTGCAAAATAAAACTTTCAAATTAAGTTCAAATCATCATAGAAGTAAATCAGTATGCACATTAGTGTTTATGGTAAATGGAGTGAAATAGCAATGGATCATTGGAATGGCTGCAGGGGGAGGCTCCATTCGACCATGGTTTTGTGAGGGGGAAGGGCGGCAAACTTAGGCAGCCCCAGCTGAACTATACCTCCCAACTGTCCAGATTTTCAAAGAATGAATAGATTTTTTGCTTCTTATTTTTGGCTTGTTCCTCATAAAATTTGTGGTTTTCTGGCAAATCATTTAGGAATTAAATCACTAAATAATGACACACTCTTTTCAGACTTCTCTTTACCGCATTCTACATAATAAACCCTTTCTGCACTTGCTTTTAGTCCTTTTTAATTTAATTACATTTTTTCAAACTGTGTGTGGACTAATATTGCTACATACTCAAGTGTGCCAGCTTACACTGCATGTGAATTGTTTTTACTACTGTTTTTGCTACTTTTCTGAAAAAAAAATTATCTGCTTTTACTGTATTTCTGTTTCTTCCTACTTTATTTTGCTTTTTCGTCATCTTAAAAGTACTCAATTGTATTTATTACTGCTTGGTGTATCTCATTCTAAGCCTTTTAGTTTAAGCACTTGGGCTTCAGACCAGTTGTTTTACATTAAGAAGGTTTGTGGTCTGCACTGTGGTGGCAGAACAGGTAGCTTGCATCCTTCTAAGTTGGGAACTGCTGATTGAGGGCTCAGTGTCTGTTATTCTAAAAGTGTATTAATTCTGGTTTAAGCACTTGGGATTCAGGCCAGTTATTTTACATTAGAAGGGTTCGTGGTCTGCACTCTTGTGGGAGGAGATGCTGGACTCTGCCCTTCTGAGCTGGGAATTTCTGGTTAAAGGCTTATAGTGCCTGCATATTTGAACTGCTTCTTACTGAAATTGGTACACCTTGTTTGCTGTAGCATAGACTAGATTCAGGCCTGCTGAATCTAGCTTTGTTTGTATGCTTGTTGTTTGTTTGCTTGTTATTTCCCTGAAATGCTAATTCCACCTAAAACGCGGCTTTTTAGCGCTTCTGTGGATCCCTAGTGATATTTGCATTGCTTACTGTACTTATTTCCTTGTTTCACTTGAAAGAAAGTTACTGTTTGTCGTTTTTGCATTTAAGTTGCCTGTAACACATTGCATTTAAGTTACCTGGCACTTGCCCACTAAAGCAATTATATAAGTCAGCACTAAAAAATTAAAAGCACTACACCCTCACAAACTCCCCTTGAGTACCTTGTTCCCCATTAGCCCTTTTTTTTTCAATTATAAAGGAATTCCCAATACTATTCTAGCATGTCCAAAGGTCAGTTGTCAATCTCCTCTCCGGTCCAGCTGGTGAATCTGGGAATCTTGAGGCAATGTTACAACTACCTCATGTACACAGACAACCCTCTCCTCCTCCCAACAAATTCTAACACACGTGAGAGATGCAACCATATAGCCATACTGGAGGCTAAGCTCTCTCAACTCAGTACTGGCATAACCAGTCAGGAGGAGAAGGAAACCACACTCACTACAATTCCAGTCTCACATAAACCTACCACGACAGCAAACCAAACACATAAACACACAAAAACATACTTGGAGGCTCTAAATAAAAACCTGCCTAAGCAGCAGAGACCTCCAAAGCAGACACCCAAGCAACCGCTACCCCAAAACAAAACACGTACAACACATAGCTCACAAAGCCAGTGTGCCAAACAGTCACAGCCCTTAAGGCTAAACAACACACCTGATACACATGTAATAGGTGACTATCGTCAGGCACACTGACATCCCGCTCACCAGGCTGAACAAGGAGAAGGTCACGGTGAGCTGCCTGTCGGGCGCTAGGATCCGCCACATAACACAAGCACTCAGGTCACTCCAAGGCAAGTACAAATATGACTCAGTCATTGTCCATGCTGGTGTGAATGACCTGAGATGTACCTCCCTGGACTACATGAAAGGAGACATAGAGGAGCTCTCTGAGCATGTAGTCCAGGCCGGTATGACACTGACCTTGAGTAGCATCTTACCCTCACCAAGAATGATGCCACAATATGAAGACAAGATTATCAATTTCAACAATTGGCTTAAGTATTGGTGTCATTCAAAAGGGGATCCAATGCCTGTCAGTCTGGGATGACATGCTCGACAAGCCACGATGCTTTGCTAGGGACGGCTTGCACCTGTCACCCCTGGGCATTCGGATATTGGCAAAGGCTCTTGCTACCCCCATAGTGCCTTTTTTAGGCAAGGCTCAAAAGACAAACCCACCTCCATAGGTATCACAAGGGATAAGAAACTAAGAGTAATGCTACTCAACGCCAGAAGTCTAAACCTCAAGATGAACGCACTCGAAACTCTCCTTAGCATGGAGAACATCGATATCTGTGCAGTAACAGAAACCTGGTTCAAGGCTCCCGAGAGCACCCCAGCACTACCAGGTTATACCTCATACCATGCTTTTCGCCCCAAAACTTGGACCGAACCACAAAAGGAGGGAGTATCAATATTGTCAAAGATACCCACACCTCCAGGTTGGTGGCACAGCATGAAGCATCAGAGACTATCCATGTGCAACTAACAGTGGGTAAAACTGCCTTCCAGTTTACAGCCTGCTACAGACCACCCTCCCAAACCCAGGAACCCCACTCGGCCTTCCTGAGAACACTGGAAAATATGAAGGTCTCTCCAAACACCATTATATTGGGCGACTTCAACTACCCAAACATAGACTGGGAGCATTACTCTAGCTCCAACACCTTAGCCCAAAGGTTCCTAGAATTTATAAACTCAAATGCTATGGAACAACTTGTTACCACTCCCACAAGAGGGGAAAACATACTGGACCTGATTATCACCAACATGGGGTCTCTATGCTCCAGACCAGAAGTGTATCCCTCATTGGTAAGATCAGACCATAAACTAATCTCACTGGATATTCACATCCCGACTCCACCCCCTGCCCTGAAAACCACAGTGAAAAACTTCTCTAAAGCAAATTTCACACTCCTCAAAACTGAGGTGGAATCCTTCAAAGCCCCTGGGCCTGTGGAAAATACGGCCCAGACCGCAGAATCCTTTATAAACGCATTCTATGAACACCTTCAGGAATGCATGGATCATGCAATCCCAAATAAAACCAAGTCCCAATCCTCCAAAGGCAGACATCCTGTCTGGTGGACCCCAGCCATAAACAAACTATACAATAGAAGGAGGAAGCTACTACATGATAGAGCAAAATCCCAAAAGGAAGGCATCTCTGATCAGTATTAGCAAAAAACTACGGGCACTCATAAAATCGTCTAAGGCCAGCTTCGAGAGAAAAATTGCACAGGACACTAAGGATAATCACAAGGCTTTCTTTAGTTATGTTAGGAACCTAGGTGGGAATTCCCAGATATGCTCAGAATTAGTCCAAAATGACAAAAATACACCAAACCCACAGACATTGCCAACATCCTAGCTGACAGGTTCAGCGCAACCCCCCCCCCCACCAAAAGGGCAAATATCAATCCCAGCAGAGTGCTGCCCCCCTGACATCTCAGATGCTCAGGTAAGAGCCGCCCTCTCCAAAGCAAAAAACACAGCATCAATGGGACCAGACGGTGTCCCGGGCTGCATCCTACATGAACTCCAAGAAGAGCTAAACCCAAACATAAAACTACTGTTCAATCTCAGCCTTACTGCAGGATATGTACCCAAAGAGTGGCATACAGCAACAGTGGTCCCTCTCCACAAAGGTGGTGCCTCAACAGATCCTGGAAACTATCGCCCCATAAGCCTGACTAGCTTGGTCTGCAAAGCTATGAAAAGGATCATCATGGACCTCATAAATAAAGATATTGGGGACCTACAGACACTGGATCCTACCCAGTTTGGCTTTGTTAAGGGCAGATCCTGCCTCTTAAACCTGGTTGATTTCTTTGAAACAGTCACTAAGGCCATTGACAAGGGGAAGGTGGTCCACACAGCCTACCTGGACCTCACAAAAGCCTTCGATACAATACCCCACTCGAGCATTATAGATAAGCTCACCAGCTTAAATATAAACCCCTATGTCACTAGATGGGTTGCAAACTGGCTCAAGGACAGAACCCGCATGGTTAGAATTGCTGGAGCCATGTCAGACTCCAAACCAGTTACAAGTGGCATCCCACAAGGCTCAGTCCTGGGACCTCTCTTGTTCGGTATATATTTCTCGGAGGTACAGGCCAACATGGAAGGACTGTTGCTGACCAAGTTTGCAGGTGACTGCAAACTGGGCGCCATAATCGACACTCCAGCCGACACAAGCATCCTCCAAAAGGGCCTCATAGAAACAGACAACTGGTGCCAGAGCCATGGCCTCAAGCTAAACGCCAAAAAGTGTATAGTCATCCCCTTTGGCAAAAACAAAGTGCCCACAAATTTCCACATAGGTGGTAATCCATTAAGTACAGAAGAAGTAATTAGGGACCTGCGGACCCAAGTTGATAGCAATCTCTCATTTGACAACCACGTGGCCAAAGTGGTTAGAAAAACATTTTATATAGCCCACCTAAGGGATTCACATCTAGATCAGGGGAGGTCATTGTGCCTCTTTACTCATCCCTCATCAGGCCCATAATTGAGTACAATGCCCCTTTTGGGATGTACCTTACCATACACCTGCAGCAACTGGAAAGACCCCAAAAGTACATCACCAAGAGGATCAAAGGGCTCAAACAGATGCCATATGCTGCCCAGTTAAAGAAACTCCAGCTCTACTCACTGGCATACCGCCTGCTCAGAGGCGATCTGTGCCTGATGTATAAAGCCATGTCCAACCCGGAATTAATGGACATGCTGCACCTCAGAAAATCCAAATCCCATCGAAGCCACGCTCGAGACTTGAAACTCAGCACTGAAATAAATAGGACATGCTGGAGGGACAGATTCATAACCCAGAGGCTCCCTTCACTCTGGAATAAAATCCCAGTCCAGGTTAGGCAGAGTCCCTCATTGACTCTCTTCAAGAGGAATCTTGATGAGTGGATGGGAGATCGTAGGTTTACCCCGGGTATCACTTCTGTGTCACTGTTAGACAGAGGCACAGTGTACTAACCTCGAAAAAGGGCATAGCAAAATTATTTTAAAATGGGTGGCGAAAGCCAAACACACTCTGGCTAGGCTTATAAATGCCCTAGGGCAGATAGCCTAGTATGAACCTATGAACCTATAACCTTCAGAAAAATGCATGCTAAAGTAAGACCTGTTCTATCAATGGTCCCAGTTTATACAAGAGCAATTTTTAGTGCTGTTTATATGTTCCCCCAATATATTTGGCCTTGTCCAGATGTATTGCATTAACAGGTTGAGAGGTACATGCAAATAAATTGCTTTATAGAATTAGGCATAGCCAAACCTCTCAACTGTCCCTGATTTTGGCTCAAAATGTTGCTCTTCCCCTAATGATCCCTCCGCAAAATAGCAATTTTGGAAGAAAACATGGAGGGTTTATAATTAAGAAATAACTGTAATAATCAGATTACTTTTATTTCAGAAATGCATGTAGATTATTTTATTTTGTCAGCTGCTCAAGTTAGCAGTACTAATATTAAAGTGTCCCTTCTTTGACAGGTTCCCAGCTGTATTGTGTTGCTATTTTATATTTTTACATCACATTTTTGTCCATTTTTCATAAAATTGTGTTTTTTTGGCAAATTAATGACAAATAATTAAAGACTGAAGTTAGAAAATAATGACAGACATTTGAGTTTCAGATTTCATACCATTCAGAAAATTCATACTAATGCAAGACCTCTATTAGCTTTCTAAGTTTATAAGAGCAATATTTAAAAAATTGTCCTTATTTTTGGGCCTTTGTCCCATTTCTTTGAATGGCTTTGTCCAGATTTCTTGCTCTGAGGTTGAGAGGTATGACAAATGTGTCAGGGCCATCACAAGTCAGTCAGAGACATTTCAAACTGTGACATACTTGTTGCACCCCACTCCCCCATGTAGTGACTCTGGATGTGTTGAAGCAAGGCAAGGAGTAGTTATGCAGTGTAAATGTGCAGAGAATCCCACCCATCCAAGGTAGACACAAGTACTAGAGTGGCTTTTCGTCTGTCCTTGATTTTTACAGAATGGTCTGGTTTCTGTCATATTTTTTGTACTGTTGATTTATGGTTATTACTCAAAGTGTCTGTTGCTCTGTGTTTAAGTAGCAATACTTTAATGACCATCAGGTAAGGTTGGTTGAGATTGCAAGATGCAATTAAGCTTTAATAAGCATACTGTTAAAGAATTGCCAACATTGAAAGCCTTTCTGTTGCCATGTAGAGAATACTTAACTAGATAATGTATAAGCCTTGGGTATTGAAATGCATATGCCAGTATTTGTAATAAAGGACAGAATTACATTATTTTAAGAGTCTCATTACACTTGGAGACTTCCAGTCATCTCTGCAGGCTTTACCCGTAAATCGGATGCCAATCGCGTGGTCCATAACCTGTACAGTAATCCTTTTAAGCAATGTATCTTGAGCTTATTTCTTGTTTGCTTTTCATTTTTTACTTTGATCATGTTTTCCCCATGAAACAAGTAGATGTCAGGCTTTACCCGTAAATCGAATGCCAATCGCGTGGTCCATAACCTGTACAGTAATCCTTTTAAGCAATGTATCTTGAGCTTATTTCTTGTTTGCTTTTCATTTTTTACTTTGATCATGTTTTCCCCATGAAACAAGTAGATGTCAGGCAGCACGTCTTTTTTTGGATAAGGAACATTTTTACAAGTGGGGGCATCACAGATTTCTACTTTCAGCATGTTACTTGTTACTTTAATAAAGCTGAATATAAATTATAATTAGAACTGCAGTGCAAGAAGTGGTTTGAGTTGAGTGCTGCTTGTTTTTCTTATACTTGATTTTGACTGGCATTCCATTAATGTATTTAAAAAAAAGTAATTTATTTTTTCATGCCTCACAACCTTTTTTGTTTCCATCTAGATATTAAGCTGTCATGCAGCCAATGCATTGAAATATTTTTATTCTTCTACACTTCATTTTGTCTTGATTGGACTCTCATAATGACAGCTTGGCACCCAGGGAAGTATATTTAGTTTTTGTGGTTTGCTACTACAGGTGTGTGTATGTGGTAGGGAATACCTCAGGCTTGAACCCTGTACCTTATATGCAGGTGTTAAAGACCTGAATTCCCTACCCACCACCATTTGTAAAAAAAAAATTGCAGATTTTTGCCTCATATTTGATCTGACCTGTTCCTCATAATATCTGTGGTTTGTAAATGCTGCAATGCTTGATATTTGATGGTGCCGTGGTAGCATTGTTGCCTCACAGCTGCAGGTTCTCAGGTTTGATTCTTGGCTGGGGTGCCTTCTTTGTGGGGTCTGTATATTCTCCCTGTGTTTGTGTGGGTTTGCTTTTATGTCCTCCCATGTTACAAAGACATGTCTGCATTATTTCTTCCTGGGCCTCTCTGAAAATTTTTTTTTGTTCCAAGTCAGACTGTCCTGATTAACAAATGTTAAATAAAATTGACAGGCATTTGAATTTCAGACTTCAGGTTTCTGACTGTTTAGCTCCTTCCATATTTGATGGTGCAGTGATAGTATTGTTGCCTCACAGCTATAGGTTTTCTGGTTTGATTCTTGGCTGGGGTGCCTTCTGTGTGGAGTCTGCATATCCTCTCTGTGTTTGTGTGGATTTGCTCTGGTGCCCTGTCATTTTACAAAGATGTGTCTGCAGTATTTCTCCCTGGGTCTCTGCTGAAAATTGTTTTTGTTCTGTCAGCAGTAAAACTGACAGGCATTTGAATTTCAGACTTCATGTTCTTCAGAAAATACATAGTAACACAACCGTAACACCTTTTATTCTAGCAATTTTCTAAGTTTATAAGATGAATATTTGAAATTTGTACCTATTTTTGGGACTGTATTCCCCCATTATTGGCTTCGTCCAGGTTTTTTTGTGCTAAGGTTGACAGCTATGGCAAGAACTGAATTCACTGAATATGTTTGAGGGCTGTATTCCCTCATTAGTGGGTTTGTCCAGGTGTTTTGTACTAAGAGGTTGACAGCTATGGTGAGAACTGAATTCACTAAATGATAGCCATTTAAGTTTCAGTCTTCCTCTCTTTTACAAAGCAACTGATTTGGCGTAGTGGTATGTTGCTCTGACTGTTTTGCACAGGGACCTTGGCGGTAAAATGTATGGTGGTAACACAGCATTTTATTCTAGCAACTTTCCAAGATTATACAAGCAATGTTTAATGTGTCCCTGGTTTTGGGGCTTTTGACCCCCCCCCCAATACATTTTGGCTTTCTCCAGTTTTCTTGTGCTGCGAAGTTGAGATGCAGTTGAGTATTGAGTAGCTTTTACAAGGCGTTGAGAGCTGCAGGGGAACAGAAGTTTAGTGTTGCTTAAGAGAAGTTGGTTTGCCTTGTTAATAGCACAACAGGTTGTGTACTTGCTTTTGATGCAGAAGGCTGTGGGTTCTACTCCCACAAGGGGTGGATGCTGCCGTACTGAGAATGTTCTCCTTGGTGAAGATACTAATTATAAGTCTGTTATCAGTTTGCCATCCATTTCCTCTTGCAATATTACTAGCTTATTTTTTTAATGTAATATAGGCAATTTATTCCTGAGGGGCAACAGACACTTTATTTTTCGATGAAACCATGAAATATAAAGGTGTTTGCTAGCAGCAACCTCTTCATTAGTTACAGATTTCTTTAATGTGGAATTATTTAGATGACTTTTACTTCTTCAGAGATTGTGCATATTTACTGATAATGGACTGTAGAATTGTGCATATTTACTGATAATGGACTGTAGAATTGTGCATATTTACTGATAATGGTGGACTGTAGAATTGTGCATATTTACTGATAATGGTGGACTGCAGAATTGTGCATATTTACTAATAATGGTGGACTGTGGAAGTCTGAGAAGACTTTTATGAGAAATGTTCTGAACTGGGCAGTTTTGCCATTATGGGTGCATGTGTTTTGTTTCATTGCTTACTGGAAAAATGTTCAAAACAAATTTAAAATGCCCTCTAACAACTGTACTGTATTGTACAAGGAATATAATTTAGTACAATGAGGAAGGTGTATCAAAGAGCACATGTATGTTTCATATGCAAGGGGCCTATGATTTGAAAACAGTCCAAATTGATCTTTATCTGCCACTGGCAAAATGTATTTTCTTTGAATGTGGGTTTCAATGCTGTTTCAATGAATGTGAGTTTCAAGGGCAGGGAAGTTTTAATGCTAAGTTTTCATTGTGAGACTGCATTGCTTTGTTTAGCAGATGACTTAGTGTTTGTGCTGTAAAATACAAAATAAAACTTTCAAATGAAGTCCAACTCATCATAGAAGTAAAGCAGTATGCACATTAGTGTTTATGGTAAATGGAGTGAAATAGCCAAGTAATAGTTCATTGGAATGGCTGCAGAGGCTCCATTCAACCATGATTTTGTCAGGGGGGAAGGGCAGCAAACTCAGACAGGCCCAGCTGAACTATACCTCCCAACTGTCCAGATTTTCAAAGAATGAATAGATTTTTGCTTCTTATTTTTGGTTTGTTCTTCATAAAATTTGTAATTTTTCTGGCAAATCATTTAGGAATTAAGTCACTAAATAATGATACACTGAGTTTCAGACTTCATAACCTTCAGAAAAATGCATGCTAAAGTAAGAACTGTTATTCTATCAACTGTCTCAATTTATACAAGAACAATTTTTAGTACTGTTTATATGTTCCCCCAATATATTTGGCCTTGTTCAGATTTACTGCAGTAACAGGTTGAGAGGTACATGCAAATAAGTTGCTTTATAGAATTAGGCATAGCCAACCTCTCAACTGTCCCCGATTTTGGCTCAAAATGTTGCTCTTCCCCTAATAATCCCTCTGCAAAATAGCAATTTTGGAAGAAAACATGGAGGGTTTACAATTAAGAAATAACTGTAATAATCAAAGTTATAGATTACTTGAAATGCATGTAGATTCTTTTATTTTGTCAGCTGCTCAAGTTAGCAGTACTAATATTAAAGTGTCCCTTCTTTGACAGGTTCCCAGCTGTATTGTGTGGCTATTTTATATTTTTGCATCACATGTTTGGTCCATTTTTCATAAAATTGTGTTTTTTGGCAAATTAGTGACAAATCACTAAAGACTGAAGTTAGAAAATAATGACAGACATTTGAGTTTCAGATTTTATACCCTTCAGAAAATTCATACTAATGCAAGACCTATTCTATTATCTTTCTAAGTTTATTAGAGCAATATTTAAAAATTGTCCTTATTTTTGGGCCTTTGTCCCACTTCTGTGTATGGCTTTGTCCAGATTTCTTGCTCTGAGGTTGAGAGGTATGACAAATGTGTCAGGGCCATCACAGTCAGCCAGAGACCTTTCAAATTGTGACATACTTGTTGCACTCCACTCCCCCATGTAGTGACTCTGGATGTGTCCAAGCAAGGCAAGGAGTAGTTATGCAGTGTAAATGTGCAGTGTGTCCCCCCATCCAAGGTAGACACAAGTACTACAGTGACTTTTCATCTGTCCTTGATTTTGCAGAACGGTCTGGTTTCTGTCATATTTTTGTACTGTTGATTTATGCTTATTACTCAGATTTATGCTTATTACTCAGAAAGTGCCTGTTGCTCTGTGTTTAAGTAGCAATGCTTTAATGACCATAAGGTAAGCTTGTCTGAGATCGTAAGATGCAAGTAAGCTTTAATAAGCATACTGTTAAAGAATTGCCAACATTGAAAGCCTTTCTGTTGTTGCCATGCAGAAAATTCTTGACTAGATAATGTATAAGCCTTGGATATTAAAGGACAGGATTCCATTATTTTAAAAAGCTCATTACACTTGTTGGAGACTTCCAGTCATCTCTACAGACTTTACCCATAAACTAAACAGAATGCCAATCATGTGTGGTCCATAACCTGTACAGTAATCCTTTAAGCAATGTATCTTGAGCTTGTTTCTTGTTTGCTTTTCATTTTTTACTTTGATCATGTTTTCCCCATGAAACAAGTAGATAGTTGTCAGGCAGCAGGTCTTTTTGGATAAGAAACATTTTTACAAGTGGGGGCATCACAGAGATTTCTACTTTCAGCATGTTACTTGGTACTTTAATAAAGCTGAATATAAATTATAATTAGAACTGCAGTGCAAGGAGAAGTGGTTTGAGTTAAGTGCTTCTTGTTTTTCTTATACTTGATTTTGACTGGCATTCAGTAATGTATTTAAAAAGTAATTTATTTTTTCATGCCTCACAACCTTTTGTTTCCATCTAGATATTAAGTAAGCTGTCATGTTATTCTTCTACACTTATTTTTGTCTTGATTGGACTCTCATAATGATGGTTTGGCACCCAGGACAGCGTATTTAATTAAAATTAGTTTTTGTGGTTTTGAGCATAGCTCCTCCCCTTTCTAGTTGGCCACACCCCTCCCCCCTGACCCCACCCATTCAGCTATCTCCTGCAGCCCCCCTTTGATTTGAAGTCACCAGCCGCCACTGTTTTGTGGGGACAGTTATAGAGAAAAACTGGGCAAATAGTGAAACTAAAAAAATAAAACACACACTATAAACTTTATTGCAAAATCACTTCCAACTTTAACATGAGTAGTGTAATGACAAATGAAATTAATTGAAAAATGAAAGTGTTTCCGAAAGTGACCAATACACTTTAACCTATCAGACTTCTTTGTAAGGGTGGCCAAGGCATTGAATGAGGGCAGATCAATGCACATAGCTTACCTTGGCCTGGCCAAGACCTTTGATATCATTCCAGAGTTGGGCATTATAGACAAACTTATCATTCAAAATATATTCCCTTATATAACCCACTGAGTACCAGAGTAACTTATAAATAGAACCTTTGTGTCTCTGTCTGTCTTTCTGTTTGCATTTTATGGTTGTTAATCTGGCCTTGCTTCCATCCCTTCTTCTATTATTCCAAAAAACATTTCTCAGTTCATTTCCTTATTTAAAAAAAATGTATGACTGTCATACACAAAAAAATGTCTTTTTCCTCCCCAGCTGTAGCTTCCTTCCTTCCTTCTGGTTAGCTTTCTATGCTTTCCTATGCGTGTACACCTTATTTTCTCTTTGTGTTCTATCTTCACCAATCCTCCTCATGTATAAGATGAACTGGGATGATGCTTTGCTGGGCTGGTCCTTCTTTAGTTGTTTGACACTGTAGCAGTGATGCTCAATAAAGGGAACTTTTAAATTTTAAATTTAAGAAGAAATTAATATGAATGAAGCAGCAGTGTTATATACAGAGGGAGGTATAATCTTCCTTTAATTAAGCATACTGTTATGGAAATGACATGGATGCATATTATGATAATAGAATGGTTGAACTGGGGAATTAAGGAATTTAGAGCTGATTGGTTTATTGAGCATGTGTGCAACTTTCCTAAGTGTGGGCTCAAGGAATTGTTAAAGAAAACATAATAAGATTGCATATAGTTATGATTTGTGGCCTTGAGAAGGGAACAATGAGAACACTGCTTGGGCTGATGGAGATCTTACAAGTGAGACTGAAAGTATAGCAGTGGAAGTTAATGCTCATCTGCCAGTAATGCTTGCTTGCCACAAATTCAACACCTGATTTGAAAGACAATATAGAAATGCACACTGTTTTATGCTGATGCTCTTTCCAGTTATTATTGTAAATTAATGGTTAATATCTGTTTTGTCTGTTAGGTCTCTGATGAGTAAGCCCATTGAAATATTTACTTGTGACAGGGGCATGCTGTGCTGAAAAAGTAAATGACAGAATGCTATTAAAAATGCCTGCCTGGACATAATATGCAAGATGGAAGATGAAAACGTACTTAGTTACCTATTTTTAAAATGTGAGTGAAAATGAAGTTGTGACTTATTATTATATATGTACTGAAATGCAAATGCTTTAAAGAAATGCTTAAGAACTAAAATATCTAGGAGTATGAAGTGACAGAGAAGACAGAGAAGGGCCTGCAGCATTACATTGTTTATGAGTAATATGTCAGGGGTGCTTGTCTGGATGCTAATAAATGGTTGAGAGGATGTTGGATATAAACACCTGTTAAAAGTAAGTCTCAGTGTATGGGAAGTTTTTTTTTTTTTTTTTTTGAAGGAGAAGAGCAGTGTAGCAGATTTTAGGAATATTCAAAATATCTGAGAGGAATGAAGCCTGGAAAACAACTATTGTAATGCCATTACTCAAGGGTAGTGTAACCACAGATTCTAGTAACTATAGACTCATTAGCTTCACTACCCTCACTTGTAAAGTTGTGGAGTTTATTTTCTCAGACCTCATTAATCTGGATATTGAAAAATGTTGTAATGCTGTGCTGCTCATCGATTTGGCTTTGCCAGAGGAAAAGGTCCTACTTCTTTAACCTCATTAATTTCTTTGAAAAAGTAACCGAAACAGTGGATAGAGGTTGTACAGTACATACAATATATATCAACCAAGCCAAGTTTTTTTTAGCTATTCCCCATGCAGGCATAATTGCCAGAGTTATAACTCTAAATGTAAATCCTTCCATTGTGAGGTGGATAGATAACTGACAGAATCCATATATTTAGAGTTGCAGGTGCCATTTCTGAAAGCAAAAAAGTTGCCAGTGGTATACAATAGGCTCAGTTTTGGTCTGTCTCCTATTTGGTGTCTATTTACTTATTTTTATTTTATTTTATTTTGCATTGGTTGACCAGGGAAATTCTACTGGGCACAAAGGTCCCTTTTCAGCTGAGGCCAGGGGAGAAAAGCTCCAGTACATGAAGTACAATCAAAATATTTTAAGTTATGTAATATCAGCAATGTCGGACAGAATACAATTAAAGTAAATTTTACAGTGTCAAACTAGACAAGATAGTAACTATATATAAAGTTGTAAGCCTTATTATACTAATTATATTTTATATAAATATAATTAAATGAATAACTATGCAGTAGGACAGATGTAACATTACATGGTACTGAGTTATTTACAGAGGATGAATGAGAAAAAGTTTATTTAATTTGAGATATAAATGAAATGAGTGGTAAAAGAGTTAAGAGAGGCATAGGTAAACGGTGGGGTGGGTGAAGACAAAGTGATAGCTGGTAACAGAGAAGAGGAGAGAAGAGTTATAGTAGAAGAGGAAGAGGAAAAAAAGCAGATATTTTATACTTATCCTGGCAATGTATAACTCAAGAACCAGGATGTTGAGAGGCGCTTTCATAGATGTGTTTTGCATGCCTGTTGGTTTTCAAGAAGACTGAGAGCACATGGGGAGGACATTCCAGAGGGTAGCTACAGAGTTTGAATATAAGGAGGCTCCCGATTCATTTTAGGCTTTAGTGATGGAGAGGAGGAGTTTGTCTTTAGAGCAAAGAGCTTTGGTAGGGTGGTAGGTTTTTAGTGTTGAAGCATGCCTTTTCATGTCGGATATTTATCAAGGTAGTATATTAGAGTATGAGCTAGTAGTAGCTGACTATAGTGGAGATGATGTGGGAGTTTGGTCCAGTTTAGTTAATTAAGTACTGAACAGTGATGAGTTCTAAATGGGATATTTGCAGCAAAATGAGCTATTTATTGTAGCATTGTTCCAGCTTTGTTTATGTGTACATTTGTAAGTTAGTAAAGAGTGGAGAGACATACAACAGGGTAGGTAGGACGTAGGCTTTAGCCATGGTTTCTCTGGTACTGTAAGGTTTTGTTCAATATAAGAGGCTGAACGTTTGGTGTTTTTTTTAATAACAGTTTAGAAGTATAGGTCAAATTTCAAGTTGTCATCAATGGTGACTCCTAAGTGTTTGGTGTTAGGGACCTGTTCAATCTTCTTCTTCTTTTGGCTGCTCCCGTTAGGGGTCACCACAGCAGATCATCTGTTTACAATTCTTCTTGTCCTCTGCATCCTGCTCTGTCACACCAACCACCTGCATGTCCTCTCTCACCACATCCATAAACCTTATCTTAGGCCTTCTTCTTTTCATGTTACCTGGCAGCTTCATCCTTAGCATCTTTTTCCCAATATACTCAGCATCCCTCTTCAGCACATGTCCAAACCAATGTAATCTTGCCTCTCTGGCTTTGTCTCCAAACCTTCCAACCTGGGCTGACCCTCTAATATACTTTTTCCTAATCCTTTCCACCCTCATCACACCAAGTGGAAATCTTAACATCTTTAATTCTGCCACGTCCAGCTCTGACTCCTGCCTTTTTGTCACTGCCACTGTCTCCAACCCATATAACATAGCTGGTCTCACTACCCTCTTGTAGACCTTTCCTTTCACTCTTACTGGTACTCGTCTGTCACAAATCACTCCTGACACTCTTCCCCACCCACTCCATCCTGCCTGTACTCTCTTCTTCACGTCTCTTCCACACTCACCATTACTCTGAACTGTTGATCCCAAGTATTTAAACTCATCCACCTTCACCAACTCTACTCCCTGCATCCTCACCATTCTCCTATCCTCCCACTCCTTCACACACATATAGTCTGTCTTAGTCCTGCTGGCCTTCATTCCTCTTCTCTCTAGAGCATATCTCCACCTCTCTCCAGGGTCTGTTCTATCTGTTCCCTACTCTCACTACAGATCACAATGTCATCTGCAAACATCATAGTCCACGGTGTTCAATCCACGTGCTATTTAATGAAGTAATTTTGACAAGAGTTTTCCTTTGGGAGAATGTTTTAGGGGTGAAAACTAGTAGTTTTTTGGGGAAGTTGTGAGTTACCAAGCCAGGATTCTATGGATGTAAAGTATTCTTGAGTAATTTCTTGATATTGTACAAGAGAGGGGTGCTTGGAAGCAGAGTGTAGATCATTTGTAATTATGTGCAACAGGAACAGTTCAAGTATGGTACCTTGTGGCACTCCTACAGTAATGGGTAGAAATGATGAATATTCTTGCTGCCATTTGACTGCTTAGACTCTATCTGTTAGGTAGCTATTAAACCAGGAGGGGGAGAGACCATAGGAGGAGAGTTTTAGTAATAGTTTATGGTGAGAGAGTGTTGAACACTTTGGACAGGTGTAGGAATAAGGAAGATACTAGTTTTCAGGTATTTTTGGATGTTTTCAAATGTATTTATGTTTTGTTTGTATATGTACTAAAGAAATGATGTATGTTTTATATATATATATATATATATATATATATGGGTCTACTTTTATTTGTCGAAATTATGTTTTTTCGACAAACAAAAGTATGACCTCAGTTAAGCGAAAATGCACTCTAATGAAAATGCACTTTTGTGAATTCCGGTTCACCGAACTGGGAATAAAAAGAAAAACAGCACACTACAAAAGGCAGTTTAGCAGGGGGGCAAGCCCCCCTGCACCCTCTATTTGAGGGTCTGTGCCCCCCACACCCCTGCTACTTTATGTATATTAACTCTGAGATCGCACTACAGTGGGGAAACAGGTATATTCCCTTATCCCCACTGTAGCATGCTTTAATGTGGCAGTGTGCTGTTTTCTTTTTATTCCCGGTTCGGTATATAATATATGTATATGCTATCTAACATCCCTAATCCCCTAATCTATGGAAGATCCTATGTGTTAATGTGATTACTCCCTAGATCAAGGTGTCTAACAAGAATTACTAAACTGACATTCCAACAACAGTACAAAGCCTTGCATAGCTATCAGATCAGTTTAGTGATCGCTGCTATATGAAAAGTCTATAGCCTGGCTACAGCATCATTAGTCACCTTACATATGCCTTCCAGTGCTAGTAGTGTACCCACTGCTTCAGGATTTAATAGTGCAACACTTGTAGGGTCACCTAACATAAGGCTGGAGCATATGGGTGACACAACTGAAGAACTAGACTTCTCGATCTTCCTGGTTCTCCTTCAGTATCACCTAACAATCTGCAATGATGGATCTGTTTAGGGAGATGCACATGGACAATTCAGTGTATTTGTTGAAACTTGACCGATTAATAATGAATCAACATTACTATATTTGTATGATTCTCTCAGCATAAAGATGTACCTTCATGTCAGTAGCGTAAGGCAATCTTGCATTTTTGGAATGTCCACACTTTCAGGCTCTCCTCTGTTGTACCTGCAAAGCATTAAGAAGAAAGAAACATTTTGTTAGTTGTTGTGATAGTATCGTATTACAAAGTACAGACATTGAACTAATGAATATGTATTAATATGTTATACTAATACTCATAAATGCCACTATAAGGAAATGTGCATTATATCACTACTGCCCATACCTCTCAACCTCCCACCTTTCAAAAATCATAGCAATGGGCCATTAAAAATCATAGCAAAGGATCCAAAATCATAGCACTCAAAATCTGCATACATGTAAATCACGCTGCCCTGGACATGAGGACAAAAATGTGTAAATTTACTCTTTTTCCAGGTATAGCCTATAAAATTGGAACCTTTTTAGTGCTAACAGATACACAGCTACATAGCTATACCACAAAAATATGTCCTTACAGCACTGTAATAAATTGCACATGCCTGCTTCCTTGACTTGCCATTTGTGCCATTCTTAATTATAGTTAGAAGAATTAGTGTAAAGATTGTATATTTTTATTTGTCCACATCATCATTGTGAAACTTTTAATCAGCAAACATTTATATTACATATAAATAAAAACACAGGTGACTCAGCAGCCTAGAACTGAACCTGAGCTCCAAGCATTTCTAACAAGACCCACACAGCTTAAAATTTTCTTTCCAATCTGGAACATTTTTAATATGATTCCTCCTTTCTCCAGAAAAAATGATTTTGCTCAGTTTAATGCCATATGATATGTAGATCTAGTTAGCGCAGCATTCAAAAACTTTTTACCACCTTACTGAATTATTTCTTATAAACTCTTTGATTTTTTGCATAAAACACACTGCATTTTTTTCACAGTCCTGTGTTCTCTCTCTCTCTCTCTCTCTCTCACACACACACACACACACACACACACACACACACACACACACACACACACACACACACACACACACACACAGCTATAGATTACTGCTGCTTGTATGACTATGTACAGCTTGGATGTCTGAGATTATATTAATGCATAATTAATGGCCTAGAACTATATTTCATCTTAATTTTGTCAGAACCATACAGTACAATTCTTTGTGGGTCCCCTCTGACCTCTCTCAGCTTCTTAGCTCAAACATTGCAGAAAAAGACTCAAACCAAGGGAAATAATTGTTTTTATATTTTACATATATAGAACTTTGTTAAAATAAAATAACAAGCTTTGCATTAGCAAACATTCCCTCTGAAATATGAAGTCTGATACTCACATCTGTCATTAATGCATTACTGCAATCCACAACAATTTGTCAGAGAACATCAAACTTTATGAGAAACAGGCCAAAATACCACTCGACTTTTTTGCTCCTGAATTGCAGACAAAGACAAAAATAATAGGAAAACAAAGGCTATAAAAAAGGAATATTTTTAGATATACTCTAAATCACTTAAAAATAATAGAAGAACAGGCTTTGCATCAACAAGCGCCTTCTGAAGAATAAGAAGTAAGAAACATTCTGGCATCACTGCCTGACTGTAATCCTTAGTAGTTTACTAGAAGATCAAATACATTACGAGGGACACAGCAAAGATAAAAACACAAAGCAAAATCAAGATGCTCTGCAGCAAGCCTCTCGTCTGCAGAGATTCTGATTTCACACCTTAAAAAAGCAAATTCTCCACAGTTCTTCTTTTATCCCAGACAGCTCCAATTTCAGTCTTTTTATTGACTCGGTTTCATAGCCAATGAAAGATTGGCTTCCTGGAGCTCATCATGGTCAAATGGACCAATGAGAAACGCTACTAAATACCTCACAAAAGTTATGGCTGGGTGCACTACTTAGGTTTAAATTTTATATTTCTGGTTCTGTGAAACAGAGTGACTGATAATATTTTTTTCTGCTGTGTGAGCTGTGTTGATGAAGCTAAAAATGAATAAAGAAGCAGAAAAGCGGTGTTCACCATTATCCAACTCCGTGCTGGCAAATGCAAGAGTGGGAACTTTTTTGGATGTATTCTGTTAGTCATTACTCTCAAATGTCTCTATTTTTTTTTTGCACAACATACCTCTCAAAATACAGCCATCAAAAATCTGAACAAAGTCTGTTGAAGAGTAGGTACATTTGATCAAAAATCTAGAGATCTAACTAGCATGAGATTTGCATATGTAATACCATAACAATAACACCTCCTGTTTCCAGTTGGATTGTTGGAACCAGCCACTCAGAAACACAAGATTAGAAAAAACAGAATGGCAAAAAGATGCAAACTTTCATCAAATATTAGATGTATTCTATTACAGGATGTTACAAAAAATAATAATAATAATAATAGTAATAATAACAATAAAGATGGAGAATAACATAACCATCACAGCAAACATCTTATTTTAAAGAATTAAACCTATGGTGGTGGTGCTGCGGTAGCGTTGTCGCCTCACAGTAAGATGCTGTCTGGTTCGATTCACAGCTAGAGCGTCTTCTGAGTGGAGACATGCGTGAATGGGCGTACCTTCGTTGAAGGTTGTGCGTCAGAACTGGTAACTCGGCACTTAAAAATCAACTACCAATCATTAGCGGACCGGAGTTCCGCTGTGGCGACCCCTAACTGGGAAAAGCCGAAAGACACAAACAATTAGCTTTCAAGTTATCTTTTAACTAACTACCATTAACTTATGTAGCAATACAAATTCAGAATTATAAACAAATTCAGCAAAACTTTCTGATAAATTTGTTGATTACAAAGGATCTGCATATGATCTTAAAGTAACTTCTATAACAGTTGAAAATATACAAAAATTAGTTGAGTTTGTCAGTGTAATACCAAGGCTGCATAAAACATGTTTAATGTGCAATTAAAATAAGATTCCTTCCACAAATACACACAATGATTGCTGGAGAAAATATGCAGGAGGACTGTGGGCAGACAATTAACATTTCTTGGCAAGATGACACAATTTCTCTTGTAACTGAAGGTCTCAAGACTTAAAAAGGAAAATGTTGGTGGCTTATTTCTTATCTAATATACACATTTTCAATTAGATACCATCTTTTGCACAATAACTTACAAGATTTTTATGTCATATCTGGCACCTTCCATTCAATCACTATTTGCAGATAAAGAATCAAACTGTACACAATGTCCTGCCAAATATTTTGATAGAATGAATCAAGGCTTGACAAACTACAGTGAAAGGGATGGGAAAGCCTTTGATGGCACCCTGCAAAGGCAAAAATACCACAATCACAACAAAATAGCGTTGTTCAGATCTCAGTCTTTATGAGTTCTGAAGACCTCAGTAAATATTGACTTCTCCCAAAATATTGCCAAAAATGCCAGAAAACTACACATTTTACAATAAGACCAAAATATGAGGCATAATCAGAGACAGCTGACAGGTATGGCTTACTGTAATGCTGCTTTGAGCTGCAGTATTGCATTGAGTATGGATAGTAGAGTGCTGGTTTGCTAGTAATGCTTCTGTCTGAGTTGAAGTCTCAGATGAATGCTTTGGCCAGCCAAGTAGTTATATTAATTAAAACCCCAAATCACCTGCATGGAGTGAGGTATTCACTCAGGCTAGTGGTTGCATCTTAATTCTTATTCAGAATTACATCTTCTTCTCAGACTTGTTCCTTGGCAAGCAGCAATGCAATTTCCAGACTTACTGGCGTATTGCCACACTGGCGACTCCAGTGATGTTGTCTCTTTGCAGATGCCTCGTGATTGTGGAAACTCAAAACTGTAATTTAAAGGGGTCACCTGGAATTTTCTGGCACCCAGTTATTTTTAATTAAAAATCCATATTTTCCAAAAACTAGCTCTCTTCTTTGAGATGTATGTTACTTATTGTTCAAAAATTACATGTTGATGCAAAAACTGCTGCTCTATTACTTTTTAAGTGAATTGGAATAATATTTAAAATTACCCCTGATTTCAGACCATTGTCCTTCCATTACTTTTGGTTTTGTCCCTGATTATTGAGAGAAGAAGCTGCGAGCTATGAGATGTGTTACTGTACAGCTACAGGCTATCGGCTTGTGTTAACCATTAAAGAATTGCATACTGTTATGTAAGCCATACCTCTTAACTTCTCTTCTTTCAAATATTATGGTAAGGGCCATCAAAAATCATAGCAGGTGGGTCTCATAGCAATTTAAAAATGTGTTCATGCATAAATGTGTGCCCTTGAGAGGTCTGATAAAGGGCATACATACATTTGCCCTCTTGGGGGGATAAGTGGTTTTATTTATAAGTACTTTGCTCAAAATGAGCATCTCCACCCTCTCAGTGAGAAACAATCTTTGACACCTATACTTGGATTCAATTGTAATTGAATTCACTGTACTTTTTCCTGAATTTGAAATGATTGACTCAGTGTTAACACCATTCAGGTTACTCAGTCTGTGGAATGTCTTTTCTCCTGCCACCCTGCTACCAGCACATGTTCACCCAATGAGAATACAAAGAGCCCCCCCCCCTCACAGCATCATTTTGTAAACAATGTTCCACTGCACCAGTAATAATCAGAATGATGATGCAGTCCCCACCAATGGTTTAATATCATTAGCTAAAAGCAGCAAAAATGATGACTATATAACTGTCCATTCTTATATTCACAGGATTCTTTATTTAGCAAGTTCCCTTGTGGGGCTTTGAGCCCAATAACCAATATTTCTAGAACTAAATTCTAAGTCATGCATGCGTGACTCTGGAAAAATGCAAAAGTAATTAGAATACTGGTTAAAGTAATATTATTCTATTTATACAAATGCTCCATAAGCCACAAATATGATTTGCCAGATCATCTTAGCTTCATAACCTGGTGTCAGCATGCGATGTACTGCTGAGATCCAAGCACATCAAACTCTATTTTTCAAAGCCCGTGGTACTGAAGTATAGTTTGGAAAGTTAAAGTGAGCTACAAGAAAAGTTGACTTCAGTACTTGCAACAAGTATTCAAGACTACCAAAATGTTTTTTTTTTGCAGCAGATTTAAAATAATGCATAGCCAGATAAAGATGGCATTGCTGCTATCTTAGGCAATGATTTTGTAAGACTTACAGTTAAGGAGACTCTTCCTTACATCTGGCATGAAGTCCCAGCTCACAGTATTCTTCTAACTGTATGAAGTGAGAAAAACAGCACAGACGGCAGTACAGTCACAGACACATAGATCTTTTGGCATGCATAACAAAGCAGCCAGAGAATAAAATGCCAATAGCTCTCCTTATCCCAGCTCACACGTGTATCCTCTAAACTCCATCATAACACAGGCACAGAGAGTGAGAAACACAGGCACAGAAAGTGAGACATACTATTACAGATGTTTTAGTCCTATCAATACCAGCTAGTAGTCTCATTCATTGTAATTCCAACTCCAATCTCTAACAGAACAAGCTACAGACAAAGCACTCTTGGGTACACTTTTTGAGCACAACACAATGATCAAAACATCTAGTAAAGCAGTCATTAGCCCTCAGTTTTCATTAGCCACAATGATTTCTAGGAAATTGGTCTATTACTGGCGCTGCACCACTGAGCCAAGAAAAGTACTGAAAATGGAGCTCTCAGTGGTCAAAGAGGAACAGAGAGAAGACACCCTGCCAAATGTGGAACCCTTGAGATGTACACTGAGGTGACAGCTAGACATTCTCATATATATATATATATATATATATATATATATATATATATATATATATATATATATATATATAGTGGTAACAATACATATATCTATTAGAGAAATGTAAATAGACAAAGACACAAGCACTTGCAGATTCTGTATATGACAGTCCAAGATAAAAGCCTCCTTCTTCACTGAGTATAAAGTGGTACGTATTTTATCATTTTTAAATTAAATGTAGACAATATTATTTTGCAATATAATAAAACGTACGTACTGAAGTTTGATGGATGATGGTCCCCCATCTGTATCCTCCATTGAATGTGGTAGTCTCAGTATACTCAGCCCATGCCATAAGAGAGGGAATCATCCAGTTCCCAGTACAGAGATCCTTGTCTCTAGGGGAAAATAGCAAAGTTCTGCCACATGTCATTGCTGTTGAAAGAGGCCTTGTCTAACAGCTGCACCTCATACTGTTGCATCAAGTAAATCATTATCAGTGTATCTTGCTCACTCTAGTGGGCATAAGTCCCACACTCACAATAACCACAGTACACTGGTTGTGAAATTGCTATAACCTTTCCCAAGATCTGACTATAAAATGCCAGTTTTACAGTATGTAAAACATCAGAATATCATGAAGGCGACTGCTTACTGCCAGTCATTGCTGCATCATATTGATCTATTCTATTCTATTAGCTTGCCCCTGCAGTTAGCATTTCTCAGAATATGCTAGCAGTTCACTGCCTCATTCAGAAACTTCCATAGATACCACAATATCATAGCACTCAATCTCTAAGCTCAAGAATCGGGGACAAAGATAAATAAAATAATGGGAGGAAATTATTCAAATCAGGAACAGATTGCTATCTTGCTCTTATATAATTAGAAAGTTGCCATTCACTTTCTGTAAATGTACTGTATGGTAGATATTCAAATCTGAGGAGATTTTATTCAGGAATCAGATACCTAAGGAAGGTTAGTAATGTTTATATATATATATATATATATATATATATATATATATATATATATATATATATATATGGGTCTACTACTAATGACCGACACGACGATTCCCCGACAGAAAACTCACCGATGCCAGATGACCGACAACACACAAACCCGACACAAACCCGACAACGCAAAACACCGAACACCATTACACCGACACATGGAACGTAAACAACACGCAACACTACATAGCATACACACTAGCCCTGACCCAAACCCTAACCCTAAGGTCCGACACTATCGCACACTTCACCTACCTGCACCCTAACCCTAACTCACTTAACCCACCCCTAGCCCAAGCTCCGACACTAACGCACACATCACCTACCTGCACCCTAACCCTAACTCACTTAACCCACCCCTAGCCCAAGCTCCGACACTAACGCACACATCACCTACCTGCACCCTAACCCTAACTCACTTAACCCGTCCCTAAACTACAGTCCCTCACTAGCACACACTTACCTTACCCGAACCATACCTCCGACACGAACACACACTCACCTTTCCCACAGCCTAACCCGACATCCCACAATCTCGAGCACTTACCTGACCGCTCCTAACTCCGTCACCATCGCACACTTACCGCGTCGCGATCGCACATTCCCTTGTCGGTCTTTCCGCTGTCGGCAAATCACCCTGTCGGTACACTTACCTGTCGGTCATCTGGCGTCGGTGAGTTTTCTGTCGGGGAATCGTCGTTTCGGTCATTAGTAGTAGACCCATATATATATGGGTCTACTTTACATGATCGACAACTCAAATGTTCGACTTTCATATGGCCGAGACCATATAATCGAACATTTGAAACATCGACCATGTAAAGTAAACAGCATAATACACCAAAAAAAAAAAAAAAAAACCTCTGTTTAGCAGGTGTGCAAGCCCCCCCTGCACCCCCCACACCCCCCGCTACTTAAATATACCAACTCCGAGATCTCACTACATTGCGGTAATGGGAAATTTTCTCGTTCCACACTATATGGAGATCTCCATTCAGATCAGTCGAGCTTTTAAACGTTCGATCATATGATCTCGGCCAAATGAAAGAAGTTGATCTTTTAAAAGTTCGACCATCTGAAGGGGACCCATATATATATACATACATACATACAGCCGTGAAAGCGCTTACTATTAAACATTTTTCTACTTGAACCGAATGGTGTCATCAGGTTACTGTGGATTTATCGTTGGTTTTTATGGAGTGTGCATACCGACAACTTGAACAACAGAACTCTATGTGGATTTAGTGCAACGGCAAGGTGTTGTATTGTTTTGAATACTAGGCTTCTTCAAGACTGACTGTAGGAAGCTTGGTTCATTACTTGTATGCCAGTAAGTCTTTGATACACACCTTCATTTACGAATCCTAAACTTGACTGTGTATAAGGATTGGGGCAAGCAGCACAGGAATACACTGTGCACGGCTCTTATTTCTTGTTTTGGGTTTGTGTTTTCTCGATAGACATTGGGTTTTTGAGGTTTCTCTTTATATATATATATATATATATATATATATATATATATATATATATATATATATATATATATATATATATATATATATATATATATATATATA
Source organism: Protopterus annectens (assembly GCF_019279795.1). Classification (NCBI taxonomy): domain Eukaryota; kingdom Metazoa; phylum Chordata; order Ceratodontiformes; family Protopteridae; genus Protopterus; species Protopterus annectens. Next base: position 886,026,754 of record NC_056727.1, on the reverse strand, counting down.
TCAATATAGATATATAGATATAGATATAGATATAGATATGGATATTGTTTTTGGTCCCCTCAGACTTCATGTTTACTAGTCTGGACCCTATACCAAATGTCCAGACCAGGTCTACCATCTAGTCTTCAACCCCCCAGACTTAATCCATTATCACTGGGGAGAGTCATAGATCCTGAAAGAGTCCTGGGGGCTCAACTCATCCGTGCTTCCACTCAAAAGGGATTTTGTTATGATTTATCTACTCCCTTTTCCTGCCCCCATACCTGTTAATTATGTTCAAGAGCAAATCTCTGTTTGGACCATGCCTCCCCTTAGGAAGTGCATAAACAAGCACTGTCCCACCTTAGAAGGGCACGCCAATCCCTTCCTTGACCCTCCATCAGTCGCCTGACCCACTAATTAAACTTGGGTCGGCTGGGTCATAGTTAGGGCTTTATGCCTCTATGCCACTGGACTGGCAAGTTTAATATATTTTTAACATATTTAGTTAATATTTTACTGTACAGAATATATAATTTACAAAGTATGGATATTTTGGAATTAAGATCTGTATTTTTTCAATTTCAAGGTATTTCTAAAAAGTCTGAGGTTTTCAAGCTGTGCAACTATAACTCATGTTATATATGTATTATATTTTATTTAATAGGAAGTGCCCAGTTAGGTAGAGACCATTTTACTGGAGTTTCAGGAAAAACATTAAAAGCAATAACTTTGCAATATACAGGGGATTAAGATGCAATGCTATCCTCCCTTGCATTAGGACTATAGTATATCTGTGTACATATAGAGAATTTGTTTTACATTAATATTGTATTACTACTACAGTTATGGATACACAACTGGGTTATTTAAACTGAACAATTGCTAGCATTAAACAATTGTTACTTTTTTCCAGAATAATAATACATTTGGTAGGCAATACTTCACTAGTCTTAGTTAATAGAGTTGAGGTGAGAGGGGCTAGCAAGACTGCTAGTAGAAAAATATGCAATAGGATTGCTATACAGTAGCTATTCATTCATGCTAAATTCTAATATTACTTAAAAGCAAAGGAAACCCCACCTGCAAGTGATTAAGTTAGTAAGGTACTGATTTATTAATGCCTTGAAAGTTGGAAGAAGGGTGCAGTTGCAGCTTTCCGGTTTAGAGAGACAGCACCACTTTAGTGTCTTACTACTCAAGTGATTGTGTAGCTGAATAGAGGTGTCTTGTGTGTACTCTTTTCTTGATTAAGCATCTCTAGAGATTTATAGATTCAAAGATTCACAGACTATGACTAGGATAACAATCCGGAGGGCCTTTCTAAGCCTAGCCAGGTTTTTCTGAAAGTAATGATGTCCTGTATCCAACAGGACATTGAAAGACAGGCATTTATAAGCTACCTCTCTCCATAAGTGACATGGGTGTCAAGCCCAGTGTAAATTTCCTACCCACCCTCCACTGGTTTATGTTGTGCTTAAAAAGGGTAATAGACAAACTCAGTTTCACATGGATGGGAAGCCTGTTCCATAGGGCGGCAGTCTCTGGGACACATATCTGTCTCTCCAGCATGTTCACTTTAAGACACAGACAAAATTCAGGTCCCTACACCTTGTATTTCTGGTACTCTTTTACTTATAAATCTGTAGGAGATTCATAAGTGTGGGGTTTGCGCTGCCTTGTAAGCCAGGCATAGATCACCCCTCAACAATCTATAGGAGACTTTCTAGAGGGAAAGGGCTTTAAAGCACTCTGCATAAGTCATGTTTGTTAGGCCTTGTATTCTTTTTGTATGGAACCTGTGAGATCACTCTGGTTGCTGCATGTGCCTGGTCAGATTTTATTTATTTATTTATTTAATTTATTTATTTAACATTTGTTAACCGGGAAAGTCTGACTTGGAACAAAGCCAATTTTCAGCAGAGGCCCGGGGAGAAATGCTCCAGATGCATGTCTTTGTAATGTGGGAGGAAACCGGAGCACCCAGTGGAAACCCACACGAACGCAGGGAGGACATGCAGACTCCACACAGAAGGCACCCCAGCCTTGAATCGAACCGGAGAACATGTTGCTGTGAGGCAACAACGCTACCGCTGCACCACTGTGCCAGATACATGCCAAAAGGAGCCTTGCACTCTATGATTGGTCTAATAAGGGTGGAATGCAGTGAGATAATGACCTCTTTGGACATAGCTGCCATGCCCTTACTTATAAGTTGTGCAACATAAAAGGATTTTTCTCACCACTGCAGCCATGTGGTAGTGGAAGGTAAGGCTACTGTCAATGTGTATGCCCAGATCCCTGACCACATAGTCAGCCATAAGCCTTCAGCATTTGTTTCCATTTCAGAGAAATAGATGTCAAAAAAGATTGGCCCAGTACCAAACCCTGGGGGTCTCTGCTAGTTAGTGGCCTCTTGGTGGAGATGGCCTCACCTATTTTCTTCGTGTGTCCTACCAGTTCGCCAGTTCGCTATCCAGTGGGTAATAAAAGGGTTTATACCTAAATTAGTGAGCTTGTCTATAATGTTTGAATGGGATGTTATATTAAAAGTCTTGGCTAGGTCGAGCTAAGCTGTGTACACAGTCTTACCTTCATCAGTGCTTTGGTGACTCTCTTAAAAAAGTCCACCAGATTTAATAGGCATGATGTTCCTTTAACAAAGCCAAACTGTAATGGGTCCAGTGTATGCAGGTTATCTATGTCCTCATTTATCATGTTCATAATTCTTTCCATGGCCTTACATATGAGGCTGGTAAGACTTATGGGCTTGTGGTTGGACATTCTTTGAGCAAGGGAATGAGTGTAGCCATCTTCCATTCCTTGGGCACAAAACCTGACTGAAGGCTTCAGTTAAAGAGTGATTCAAGTGGACCAGAGAGCTCATGTTTTATGCCATTTATTAAACATCTCAAGATGTTATCGGGGCCCATCAATGCAGTGTTTTTGGCCTTAAAAAGTGCATTGATGACCTGTTCCCTAGTAATGGTTGGGGAGACTGTGTTATGTGGAATTTTCCTTGGACTATCAGGGGGAGTAGTGGGGGGAGAAAACTGAGCTGAACTTGTCAGCTAAAAGGCTGGTAATGGCCTATGGTTTAGTGTGGGTGATGACATTGACAATACGTTCTGTGCATTGTTGTGTATTTCCTCTGAGGTTACAGACATAGCTGTTGAAAGCTTTGTGGTTGTCGTTTGTCTCAGAAGCTATTTTTTTCTTCAAATTTAGCCTTTTAAGTATTAATTAACCCTCTTAGCTGCCTGTTTAGATTAGTCAGGGGACTTTAGCATGTATGGCTTTGTTCCTCCTATGATTGACCAAGATTTTTTTCTTTTGCTGTATAATTGATTGATACAGTGATTCCAGCAGAGTGGCTTATCTTTTGAGTTTGTCTTATTCTTAATAAGAGTGGGCACAGTTCAGCCTTTACAACTATCAATACAGCTGTACAGAGGTTTTGAAAATAGTTCAATGTATGCCATGGTGTTTACTGGGTTTGGGGGTTCTTAGAATTTAGCCAATGTGTTAGTAGAGAGAGAGCCTTAGAATAGTTCCTATAGGTTTTTGGTTTTGCTGGATTCCCAGATTTAATTTTTATTTCAAGTAATACTGCTTTATGGTCAGATCTGAAAGCAAAGATATAACATTGGGTGAGGAACATAAGCCCCCCCCCCATTGTTCAAGAGTACAAGGTCAAGAAAGTTTGTATCCCTGGTAGGAGAATGGACCAACCATTCCAGGATGTTATTATTAACAAACTTTAAGAATAACCTGGCTTGTGCATTAGAAGTAGTGTAGAATTCCCAGTCTATAGAGGGGTAGTTGAGATTCCTCATGAATATTATATTCAGTTGAATGGTGAGGGACTCTGGTACATTGAGATAGGTAATATGGGTTTCCTGGGACATGGAGGGGTACCTATAGATTGCAAGGATATGATATAATATCCTGTTTATGGTGAGTTACATATGTATGACTTCCAATGGTCCATGCACTTTAACTAGTCTGAATGTGGTATTGGTTTTAATATAGACTGAGACTCCTCCACCTTTAGTCCTCTCCTGTTCAGTAGCTGGTCTAAACATGTGAAAGGCATTTATAACCTTGCACTGCTGGGGTACTCTCAGCAACTGTAAACCATGTCTCCATTACTACACAGATGTCTGCACTCTCCAAGGAGAGGAAGGGTTGGAGGTAGAGGAATTTCTTAATACTTCTAGCATTGAGCAGTACCACCTTCAGATATTCCTTTACAGGTTCAGTTAAGCCAGTAGGCTTATCAATCTAGCATTGCCTAAAAAAAAAGCACTGCAGGAGTGGAAAATGTCTTTGCCAATATCTGAAAGCTTAGAAGGGATAAGTGCAGACCATCCCTGACAAAGTAGCATGGTCTGTCAACAACGTCCTTCCAGGCTGTCAAAATATTGTACCTCCCTGGAATGACACCAGAAGCTAAGCCAATTGTTAACATCAATCATTTTCTGTTGGTAACGTGGCATCATCCTTCCAGAAGGTAGTATGCTGCTCAGTGCTAGGCACATACCTGCCTGAGACACATAATCAGTGAGCTTGATCATGCCTCACTTCATATAGTCAAGGGATGTACATCTCAGGTCATTAACACCTACATGGACTATGACGGAGTCATACTGATACCTGTGCTTCAATGACTTGAGTGCCTGTGCGACATGACAGATATTAGCCCCGGAAAGGCAGCTAACTCTGGCTCTCTCCTTACTCAATCTGGTGAGAGGGATATTGGTGTTCCTCACTACAGTATCACCAATGACCAGGAAATTTGCCTGTGTGCTGGTTTGCCTTAAGGGCTTAGCAGTGGTGGGATTGGATACAGTGTTACTCTGTGTAGCTGTGGGTGCTGTTTTAACAGAGTGTTTACATGATGGCTGAGGGCCCTTTCTTTCATTGCACTGTGCAGGAGGTCTTAGTGTGTTAGGAAGGTTACCTCTATGTGTCACAGTATAACTAGTTTTATGCATAGGGTCTTTACCCTGTGCAGTAGGTGTGGTGCAAGTGTCACTGACAACTTCTGTAGGATTAGTTTTGATTGTATGAGAGAGTTTTGTCTCCAGCGTTAAAATGTATTTACACCTCTCACATAGTGTATCTGTTTTATTAAGAATAAGAGGGTTGTTAGTGTACATAAGGCAATTAATACAATGCCTTAGAAAACCCATCTTTAACCAGAATGGCCACTGAGAGAGTTGGGAAGTGCTTATGTATGGCTACTAATTTACTAGGGAAGAGCACGGAAATGTTAAATATTGAAAAAGTCAATAAGACAAGAAGCTTGATGAGTAATGCTCAGCTATGAGCAAACTATATGCTCTAGTAGTTAAAAAAATCTATCTAGACAGTAATGTCACAAGACTGTAGACCATAAACCTTCCTAATGTAAAATAACTGGTTTGGAGCCCAAGTGCGTAAACCAGAACAAAGACACTTAGAATAAAAGGCACAATAAGCCTTCACCAGCAATTCCTAGCTGCTCAGAACAGTGGAGGCTACCTTCTCCTCCAACAAGAGTGTAGACCACAAAACTTCTTAATGTCAAATAACTGGCCTGGAGCCCAAGCTCTTTAATCAGAACTAAAACACTTTTACACTAACAAAAACAATAAACCTTCAACCATCAATTCCCAACTCAGAAGGTCATAGGCTATCCTCTTCTGTTACAAGAGTATAGACCTCAAACCTTCATAATGTACAATAACTGGTTTGGAGCCCAAGTGCTTAAACCAGAACTAAGACACTTTTAGAATAACACACACAATAAGCCTTCAACCAGCAAGTTCCAACTCAGAAGTTGTAAGCTACCTCTCCTGCCACAAGAGTGTAGGTCACAAACTTTACTTAGTTTGAAGTCCAGGTGTTTAAATTAAAACTAAGAAGCTTAGAATAACAGTTACAGTTTAATCAGGTTATTAATAAGCAGTAATACATGCAGCAGATTAAATGCAACTGAGCATCTTAAGAACCTGCAGCAAAAAACTAAATAAAGTAATAAAGTAGGAAGAAGCACAGGTACAGTAAAAAGCAGCTGAATAAAGTGATTTTTTAGTAAGTGGGAAGGTAGGAAACAGAAGATCATTCAAGTTTAAAATATTAAGGGGGAGGGGCATTGCAGCTGATCTCTCAGTGCTCAGTAGAATGAGCTGATGAGATTTACTGAGAGGAATGTCCAAAATTAGATTTATAGTAGGGACTGGCAACTCAAAAGCCACCAAGTTTAGAGAGCTGTGCATTTTTGTAAGGATTTTTATGGGCTATAAAGAGAGAAATTATATAAAGGCAGCCATACCTCTCAGTCTGCAACTGTTCTTGAAAAGTATGTGTATATACGTATATATATATATATATATATATATATATATATATATATATATATACAGAGAGAGAGAGAGAGACAGATCTGTATTTGGATAACTAATCAGCATAAAATGTTGGTATCATCTACCATAACCCCTGCCACGCTCAGTAAATTTATTGAAAACCACTTAAACACAAATTTAAAAGGTAAGCATCAATGAAAATCTGCAGTATAAATTTTCAGATACAGTCAACATTAAATTTTAAAATCAAGGAAAAAGCAAATATTCAAGAGGCTGCTCTTGTACAAGCAACAGAAGATCAAATTGGTACAAGACACAACCTTGCTATAAATTAACTCAAAAGGCCATGTTAGAAAATGCAGCAGGTCTAGCAAACCTTCACCATCATCTTGCCAAGTTCGCACTCACAGGTAAACTATGGAACCAGTACTACATACAGAATGTGCACACCAGTAGAAGGTTTATGTTTTTACTGCTTGAAGTATAATGATAGCGATGTGCTACAGTACTGTTTTAACAACTTTGTTTCACACAGTGACCTCAATAAATTATTCAAACTTTTTTCATACAAAAAAGATGTTCTCATGCAATGTCATGTACTGTTGTCACCTTGTTCATATTTTATCCTTACTTTTAATGCTTAAGAGAAATTTGTGGCTTCTCACACTTTCTCAACACTCTGTTTCTCTGTTCAGTTACAGAGGGGCCTGAACCCTTGTAAAACCTTTGATCTACCTCCCATGCATAGTTCACTTAAACAAATGAACCCATTTTAATGAGTTTTAGGACTACCTAAAGCAAATTATTTCCTCTGAGTGCTTCACACATACACCTCTAAGTGATCATGATCCCAGCTTTATATAATTGTAGTACAGTATGAAAATGTATCTCTGTCTCTCAGGACATCATTACTAGATCTGAGTGGAAACTTCCTTTCTCTTCCTTCCTTTGTGTTTCCTTATACCCTTCTCATAGAAATGCTACCAGGTAAGAAAACCATCTAAATCCACCAACATCGTAGCACAACAGCATGTGCTTTACATACCATGACATTTGCATAAAGGGATTCAGAATAAGCATCCTGCAGGATACTAATTAAAACACATTGAAGCAATAATCTGCTCCCCATCCCATGGCAGGTTAACTTTCTTACCAAATACAAGAAATACAACATGGTAGTTCTAAAATGTCTTTATTTGTAAATCACAGAAATGCAAGTAGGAAGCTGTTAGCTAACTAGTAAACTTTCTTTGTAGTGCCTTGTGTACACACAAACAAATCAGCACATTTTATAGAAGCCTCTGCACATAGGGAGTTATATCTTACCCTTTGTATAACAATGCAGTAGATAGTAAGAAAGCTGGATTGGATAAAGGAGCAATATAAAACAATCAGTGCATTACATCTAGTACCTGGAAATTTGCAATGTTAATGTTTGGAGGAAGATAGCTCTGGCATTTTCATTTCATAGCATCCTCACATTATTTTTAGTTGTAAGATTCATAACTTCACTAGCAACAGATACTCTACTTTCATAAAAGTCCCATAAGTCATGTACAGTTTTGAGGTCTGAAGGCCATCTAGGAACACTGACTCCAAGTATGAAGGATTATAGACATGATGGTTTATCTAAGAATCTATATTCATCTTAAATGCATTTAATATTGGCAATTCTCAAAATAATTATGATAATTTGTTCCAGAGTTTAGGAATTTGTTGTGTGATGAAAATTCTTGTATTTGTCCTAAAGCCTTTCGTGCATAATTGATTATTACCATGACTATGAAATTTAGATCAATTGTATATCTCTAAATTCAGGGCATTATAATATAACCTAAAAGTAGGATGTCTGTAAAAGAACTGTAATGAATTGAGAAGAGGTCTAATTTTTTCACATCTTTCCATGTAGGGTAAATTCCATACTTGCATAATTTTCTTGGTAAATGTTCAGTTGGCAGTGTCTAACATTGTTGGATAACTTCTATTGTGAATACAAAATAGTTATCAAATTCTAAAACTGGTCTAATATAAGCCTTAAAGAGACTAATTATACAGACTGGATTCCTCTCAGAGAAATGTTTAAGTAACATATATATACTTGTTTCATTGCTTTGCTTCCTTTGTTGTCTAGATGTTTGGCAAAAGAAAGCTTGTCTGTAATTGTGATTCTCAAATCTCTATATTCAGGCACACTCTCTAATTTCTTTTGATTCAGAAAATTGGTTTTGGTATTTCTGGGTTACCAAAAATCATTAGATTGCATTTATCTATGCTAAACTTTATACTCTTGCCATTTGCCCATCTACAGATCTTTGGTAAAAAATAATTGAGTCGTAGTCCTGTTCACTAGAAATCATAAAACTGACTTTACAGTCATTCACATACTTGCACAGTCAACATCTATTACTAGTAGGTATGGTGGCAAAAACCAGGGTGAACAGCAACAGTTCCAAGACTGACCCCTGAGGCAAATAACTGGTAATTGTTCAGGGGAATATCCCTGCATTTTTATAATCTGATATTGATTTATTAACCAATTCACATCCAGCTAATTAGGTAGCTGTTATGACCAAATGTTTTAAAGACTAATAAACTGAATCATGCAATAGACCATCAAAAACTTTTGACAAATTCAAGAATATTATGCCACATGTTAGGCACTTGTCAATAGCCATAGTCACTTGCTCATAATATTCTACCATATTTGTCAGTGTTGAGAATCTCCTAATAAAACTATGTTGGCACAGATCAATTACATCTATGACATATGTTTCACTTTCCATGTTAAATAGAAGACAGTGTTCAAAGCACTTGCCTATGAGAGATGTCATACTCAATGGTCTGATGGAATTATTAACTTCATCATTTTTTTCTTCTTTTTCAAAAAATATTGTTGCCATGTCTTTAGTGCCTTTCCTGTACTAAGCAAGTTATTAAAAACAGAACAGAAAAGTGAGCAGAGTTCATTTTTATGTTTACACACACTACTACAGGTATATCATCTGGTACCATTGAGGTATTCTATTTAATTTTCCTTAACACTTTTTCTGCTGACTGATTTTATTAACTGGCCATATCTTTGATGTTAAAGGTCACATACTGATAAAATAATTATCTTTTGGGCTCTTTAATTTACTAGTAGATGAGAAATGTATATGAATGCACTTGCCATTTGTTTCAACTCATTTTTAAAAGCTCTCAATATTCCAGTAAAGATACATTTGAACCTATTCAATTTGTACTTTCTTTTCTTTTTCTTAGATAAGTTTACCAGATTGAAACACCATCAATTTGGATTTTTTTCACTAGTATTGACTTCAAAGTTGCTGTTTTGTTGGCAGCTTCTGAGGAGATCATCTAATGCTTCATAGTTCTCAGTTGCATTTATAATCTCTAGTCCTCACCATGTATTAGTGTAGATGAGTTTATCAATATCATAGTTTTTCTTAGTACAATTCAACTGGGAAGTCTTTAACCTAAGGGTGAATTTAATATGATTATGGTCTGACGTGCAAGGGTGTTCCAACTTTGATATGATGTATTAAAGAGTCAGATTTAGTTGCTACCAAGGCAAGTAGATTAGTTCCTCTTGCCTTTCCACTAACTGAGGAACATCCTTAACAAGTTATAGTGTCCAAAAACGACTGAACAAGTTGTGAACTCACTGTTGTGAGTAACCAGTTAATCTCAGGATAATGAAAATATTCCAGTAGCATGCTCTTAAGGTGCTGTAGAAACATTTCCTAACATTTATTACATTTGTCATGCTTGGTTGTTTTCATGCTGTGTGATTCATAACACAATATGAGGTGATTATTTCCTTTAAGGCCAATGAAATCTACTACCATGATTTCTAAGTACTCTTCTATAAAAATTGCATTCAAATATATTATTTCCTTGACAAGCAGCAAATTAAATCCCCTTTTCTCATCTACATTTTATACTTTGTATATCTAGGAAAGATTATGTTATTACTATTCTGAGACTCAACAATTATTATTATTATATCTATGTTTTCTTGTATGGCTTTAATCTTTGCTTGTTGTGTTTATTTCTAATGCTGTGAACATTGCAAAAAAGACACTTCAGATATCATATCAATTACGTCATCTGTTATGGCAGATTGAGTTACTAAAAAGGAAGCAGTTGTTCTGAAAGATTTCCTCACAGAAACCCTGCTCCAGAGTAACTTAAATGTAAGCCATCCCTGCAGAACATTTGATTATAATATCCTCCCAGTGTTTTATAACCTCCCATATTATACACCGTGCTCAGTTGACAATGTTTGCTTTTGTGTACAAATATTCCATATTGCAGAAGGTATTATTTCACTAAATGTTGCCTGAATATTTTTAGTTTTTAATAGTTCAAAAATGTTTAAAACAACATTTGTATGTGATTTAGTGGTATGCTGCATAAACCATTAGTGTCTGCATGTATTAAAATGTGATCATATTTTTTATTGCCTTTTAGCAACCTTTCTAGTAAGACTGGAATATCTACCAATTTTACCCCATGTAAAGAAGTAACCACATCTCTTTCTTTATCAAAGTCACTCAATTTCCTAAGTAGCTTTTCCATCTTTATGTCACCCATTTTTAGTATTTCCTTATTATACTCAATATTTGGCTTTTTGTCTGTATTGTTTAATGAGTTATCTTCTGTGTTATTATGAAAAGTATATGAAATGTCTATGCTAATGTAATATTCCTTTAATATTCCTTTTGTAGGTTTGTGCTTAGGTGAGCTATGTACCCTAATTGCTTTTTCCTAGGCTGAGCAAATGGTACTATCTTCTCTTGGTCATTTGTTGTTTAATGATACTATACTCACACACAAGTTACTGACTATATATGACTGCTTGTCTGTCCCCTAAGGTCATTAGTTGATTATTTGGAGTGCTTATGATTCTTTGACAGGTCTTATGGCACTGCTCTATGATTTAATATTGCTAAGTGGTCAGAGCTCACTGTGTCATCATCAGTATCATTGGAAATTTTTCACTGTCAATTTTTATTTTCCTTTTTATCCTTAATGTTATTTTGTTAGGTAATACGTTTCCCTTTGGACACTGTTCAGTGGTTGTATTAGTTTTTCTTTTGCTTTTGGTGTGTCTGCCTTTATTAATAACATTAGACTCCTGATCTAGCTTTGTATTATCCCTTAAGTTAGTTGTAGTATTTCTCACTTCCTCTCCCCAATATCCCACATGCTATGAAATTGTCCATAGTGATATGCCATTGTTACATATGAAGTTAATCGAGTCATCAAATGTTTGGCTTTCTAATATAGGAAATAGTTCTTCCAGTTTATGGCAGTTTATGCACTGGTCATAGGAAATAATATAATTTAATTTAATGCAATTTCTACAAGATTTTCATTCTGCCAGACATTTATTACCCATAAACCCCTCAAGTTTATACTTGCTTAATTTCTCCATATGCTTATGATTATGCTGTGATATATTCTATACAATGAGCCTATCCAACTATAAGAAAAATTAGAAGGTATAACCTTAAACATTATTGATAATTATTACAGCTGCTTTGATATTGTATGGGCTACTGTGGTGAAAAATAAGCAATAAGAATTTACAAGTTACAAGTTACAACAGAGGAGACCTAGAGCCAGCCACTCAGCTAAGGTTAAAAATAAAGGCTGGATTACACACTGAAAACGTATCCTATGTTATTATTTGTTACAGCTCTATTGATACTGGATGTGCTATTATGACAAGTTAATTAAAATGTTTTAAGAAAAGGTAGCAGCAGGGCAGTTCTGCATAGTCTAAACAAAACAAACAAATCAGAATTGTTCTCCTAAACTGCAACAGTGTTTCTACAAGAAAAAAAATCCCTAGTGTAGAAAGTTAAGTTTTAAAAATAAGAGAAGTAGCTCCCAATTACTGCGTTTTAAACTTGATAGAGCTCCCTAGATGGTCTTCTTGGCTGTCAATCACCAGCGATGAGGGGATATAAGGAAGGTGCTGTGTTCCCTGTCATCCTTAAAAAGATACAGGAGAGCATTCAAAATAATGAATAAAGCAGAATAAGTCTCACAGGCATGAAATGCACCAAAAAGTAAGCAAGAACACCTCCTATGTTTTATAAAGGAGATTAATGGCATCTGGTTGTCACGGACAGGTTTTAAACTAGCTGGAGATTCCTAACTGGTCTTCTTGGCTGTCAATCACCAGATACCACAGAAATAAAGTATAGTGCTCCCTATCCTCTTTAAAAAAAGACACAGGAGAGCACTAAAAATAATAAATAAAGCATAATACATCTTCTCACAGGCCTGGAATGCTTCTTAAGTTTGAAAAAGAACATAAAAAAGTAGTATATTTCATATGTGTGTTTCCAGTAAAACTAGACATATGTAATCCCTGATTGTGTCTGAAAATGGTCAGAAAGGCCTGGATGAATATGTAAAAAAAATCAAACTATTTAGCAGTGTACAAACACTCTTATGTAAAGCTAATGCTAACTAATCAACTGTCTTACAACATGCCTGTATCTTGTATTTTTTCTGTGAGCCCTTTAGCAATCCATGCATCAGTAGGTATAATAATAATAATAATAATAACAAAAATATTAATAATAATAACAATAACACAATATTAAAAAGTGTCCAAAAGATGAGAGTGCTGAGTTTATCCCCCCATAAAGTAAGACAAAATCTATCTTTATTTATCATTCTCTTGTAAAGTGTTTAAGTTATTATGGTATTAAGAAGGGCATTTTAACATACCTGAGTAGCAAGTATGAGCCCATTACAGTTTGCTTCACAATGAGTACTTATTTTTTGAAACTTAATACCAGCTATCTGGTTATTAAAATATAGACAATGAAATGCTGCGGTAATGGCTACCGAGATTTATCTTAATGCATGTTATAGTTTGATCATCAGCGAAGAGGAATATTCCACTAATAAATACAGTGGATATAAAAAGTGCACACACCCAAAAGAAAATGAGGCCACAATAAATCATTTCAAAACTTTTCCCACCTTTAATGTGACCTATAACCTGTACAGTTCGATTGAAAAACAAACAAATCTGTTAGGGGAAAAATATAAAAAAATAAAAAAATGTATAATACACTGGCTGCATAAGTGTGCACACCCTTAAACTAATACTTTGTTGAAGCACCTTTTGATTTAATTACAGCATTCAGTCTTCTTGGGTAGGAGTCTATCAGCATGGCACATCTTGACTTGGCAACATTTGCCCACTCTTCCTTGCAAAAGTGCTCCAAATCTGTCAGATTGTGAGGGCATCACTTGTGCACAGCCTTCCTCAGGTCACACCACAGATTTTCTATTGGATTTAGGTCTGGGCTCTGGCTGGGCTATTCCAAAACTTCAATTTTCTTCTGGTGAAGCCATTCTTTTGTAGATCTAGATGCATGTCTGGGGTCATTGTCATGTTGAAAGGTGAAATTCCTCTTCATCTTCATCTTTCTAGCACATGCCTGAAGGTTTTGGGCCAAAAGCGATTGGAATTTGGAATGGCTCATAATTCGCTCCACCTTGATTAAAGCCCCAGCTGAAGAAAAGCAACCCAAAATCATGATACTGCCATCACCATGCTACACCGTAGGGATGACATTCTTTTGGTGATGCAAAGTGTTGTTTTTGCTCAAAATGTACCTTTTGGAATTGTGGCCAAAAAGTTCAACCTTGGTCTCATCAGACCATAACACATTTTCCCACATGCTTTTGGGAGATGATGTATTGTTTTACAAATATTAGCTGGGCTTGGATGTTTTTCTGTGTAAGAAAAAGACTTCCATCTTGAAACCCTACCCCATATTCCAGACATATGAAGAATATGGGAGATTGTTGTCACATGTAGTACACAACCAGTACTTGCCAGAAATTCCTGCAGCTCCTTCAGTGTCTCTTGGCAGCCTCCCTGACCAGCTTTTGTCTTGACATTTCATCAATGTTGGAGGGATGTCCAGTTCTTTGCATTGTCACTGTTGTCCCATATTTTCTCCACTTTTTGATGACTGTCTTCACTGTGTTCCATAATATATCCAATGCTGTGGAAATGTTTTTGTACCCTTCTCCTGATGAATACTTTTCAACAATGAGATCCCTTTGATGCTTTGTAAGCTCTCTGCGAACCATGGCTTTTGCTGTAGCAGGCAACTGAGTAAATGTCAGGAAAATCCTACTAGGACAGCTGAACTTTATTTGGGGTTAATCAGAGTCTCTTTAATTGATGGCAGGCGTGTACCCAAGAAGACTGAATGCTGTAATTAAATCAAAAGGTGCTTCAACAAAGTATTAGTTTAAGGGTGTGTACACTTATGCAACCAGCGTATTGTATGTTTTTTATTTTTTATATTTTTCCTCTAACATATTTGTTTGTTTTTCAATTGAATTGTACAGGTTATAGGTGACATTAAAGGTGGGAAATGTTTTGAAATTATTTATTGTGGTCACATTTTTTTAAATCACAAAAACCTGGCATTTTAACAGGGGTGTGTACATTTTTTTATATCCACTGTAATCCTTTGTCTTTGGTCTGGCAGAAGTTGTTTGTGTCTACAGAACATGGAAAAAGGACTCACTTGTAAGCAGCTCTTTTCCAACTAACCTACTACTCCATGTGGTAGGACTGATACCTGAAAAGTATGATGAGAGATTAGTCAGTCTTAAGTCATATTTTTTTTTGTTTGTTTGTTTTTTGTGATGTCTTCTTAAGCTAAATAAAAATATGTATTCTCCACCAGGAAGACCTATTGTATCACAAAGAGAAGCCCACTTGGTGAAACTGGTACTGTTTAAGATGTGATCTAACAACAAACCAGCCATTTCCTTACAGAACTTCTGTTTATGGGGCAGAAGGATTTTTTGGCTTGTTACAAAAGATGTATTTAGCCTCTACACCTCTGTAGCATACAGGAGAGGTTTGCAGGCTATTTTACATTTTTTCAAGAACTCTAGAATAAGATAGTTCTTTAATTATGATTTCTTTGCACAGTTACAAGAAACAGATATGGGGACAAAACTACCCCAGTTATAAAAACTTATTTATGGGTGCTTTTGAGGAGCAGTTAATTTATTCTGGCAGGCATTTCGCTACTCAAGTATTTTTTTTCTTGAATGTTATATTGATGTTGTATTTATTAAGGACGCTGTGATTATTTTTTTTTTTTATTTTTTAACAGGTAACAACTTTGGAATTTCTTTCATTTACAATATCTAGAAATTTTCTGTTGAATTCCTCGAAGCCTTCATTTATTTGAAAAGAGGTAAGCTAGGCAGTCTATTTTCAAGAAACCAATGTCAGCCCAAAACTTTCTATATGCTATTTGTGTCCATTATAGGCATCCAGTCAACTCGATTTATTGACATATGGAGAATTTCTCAAAGTCAAAAGAATATATTCCGTAGCTACTGAGTTTCAAAATATATAATGAAGAGATTAAAAAAAAAGTAAGGGGTCACACAGAATCTACTTCATGTAAGTCATTTTTGAGTTCTCTGAAGAGAGGGTAAGGGGGAACTTATGTGAGTTTTCATGAATGAGCAACTTCTAGGAGAACCAATATCAAGGACATTTACTTCCTGACCAGGTTTACTTTATTTGTAGAAGGTGTTATTAGAATTCTTAAGAAATGCTGGTATATTGTTTTGAGTGATACCTTCCTTAAAGAGATCTTGGGTTCTTCTCCCATAATTGCATTAACATTAACCTGCCCAAGCAACAAGGACCTCTGAAGCTGAAACGCAAACAACCACCACCCCCAAACACAACCTAAGCATCACATTGCTCATAACACCAGAGTGCCACCCTACAGCAGCCCCTAAGGCAAGACAACGTACCCAACACTTTAGTCATAGGTGACTCTATAGTCAGGCACACTGATGTCCCACTCACCAGGCTGAACAAGGAGAAAATTACAGTTAGTTGCCTGTCGGGTGCCAGGATCCGCCACATAATGCATGCACTCAAGTCACTCCACAACAGGTACAAATATGACTCTGTCATTGTCCATGTTGGAGTGAATGACTTGAGACGTACCTCCCTGGACTAGATGAAAACAGACATGGAAGAGCTCTCGGATCATGTAGCCCAGGCAGATATGACCCTAGTCTTGAGTAGCATCCTACCATCGCCCAGAATGATACCACAGTATAAGGACAAAATGATTGACTTTAATAATTGGCTAAGCTTCTGGTGTCATTCAAAGGGGATCCAGTATCTGTCTGCCTGGGACAACATAATCGACAAACCATGATGCTTTGCAAGAGATGGTTTGCACTTGTCACTCCTGGGATTCAGGTTACTGGCTAAGGCTCTTGCCATCCCTATAGTGCCTTTTTAGGCAAGGTTCAATGGACAAAACTACCACCGTAATGGGTATAAGCAAGCAAAATCTGAAGGTAATGCCACTCAATGCTAGAAGTCTAAACCTCAAGATGCACTCTGTTGAGGCTCTCCTAAAAATGGAGAACATCGATATCTGTGCAGTAACTGAGACCTGGTTCAAAGCTCCAGAGAGTACCCCTGCAATACCAGGCTACAACTCGTACTGCACTTTTTGGCAACCAAACCAGGACTGAAAGACTAAAGGTGGAGGAGTGCCCATATTCACCAAGGATATTCACACCTCCAGGCTGGTTGCCCAACACAATGCATCTGAAATTCTCCAGGTGCAGCTAACACTAGGTAAGACTGCAATACAATTTGTAGCTTGCTACAGATCCCCCACCATGCCCCAAGATTCTCACTTCACCTTTCTAAATATACACTGGAAATGTTAAGATACAACCAAACACCCCAATACTGGGTGATTTCAACTACCCTGCCATTAGCTAGGAAAACTACTCCTGTACCAACACCTTTGCTCAACGGTTCTTGGAATTCATAAATTCCAATGCCCTAGAGAAACTAATTTATAGTCCCACCAGGGGTACCAATATTCTAGACCTGGTCATTACCAACATGGGAGATCGATGCTCCACACCAGTGGTTACCCCCTCATTGGTCAGATCAGACTGTAAGCTAATCACCCTTAACATCCACATCCCACCTCCACCCTCCCCCCACCTTTAAGGAAACCTCCGTAAAAAAACTTCTCCAAAGCCAACTTCATGCTTCTCAAGTCAGAAGTAACAAACTTCATGACACTCATGCAGATGGGAACTGGAAGTTCAACTGCTAAATCCTACACTAAGGTACTGTGCGAGTACATTCACCTGTGCGTGGACTGAGCCATCCCAAATAGAACCAAGACGCTGTCCTCTAAAAAAGGAAGCCAATCTGGTGGTCCCCTGCTATAAACAAGCCATACAACAGAAGGAAGAAACCTTTGCAGAAAAGAGGAAGAACCCAGGATTCAAAAAGCTCCCTCACCAGCTTCAGTAGAAAGCTGAGAGCCCTCATAAAATCTTCCAAAGCTAGTTACAAAAACAAAATTGTCAAAGATTCCAAAGACAACCATAAGGCATTCTATAGCTATGTCAAGAATCTAAATGGCAATACTCAGATCTGCTCTGAGCTACAGCAGAATGGCACTAGATATACTGATCCCAAGGATATTGCCAATATCCTGGCAGATAGATTCAGTGCCAACTTCAACCCCCTCTCACCCCCGAAAGGGCTCATCTCAATACTGAAAGAATGCCAAATTCCAGTAATCACGGTGACTCAGGTAAAAAAACTCACTCTCCAAAGTCAAGAATACAGCATCCATGGGACCAGATGACATCCCGGGCTGTGTACTGCATGAACTACAAAATGAACTGGCACCTCAACTATGTGTCATGTTTAATCATAGCCTCACCTCAGGCTTCGTGCCCACAGAGTGGCGCTCACTTTGGATCCCGGGAACTACCATCCCATCAGTCTGACGAGCCTGATCTGCAAGGCCATGGAATGTATTATCATGGAACTTATAAACAAAGACATTGGCAAACATCAAACACTGGACCTCATCCAGTTTGGGTTCGTGAAGGGCCAAATTTGCCTCCTGAACCTAATCGACATCTTTGAATCAGTCTCCAGATCTGTGGACGAGGGAAAGGTGGTTCACACAGCCTACTTGGACCTCGCCAAGGCTTTCAACACTATCCCCCACTCTGAAATCATAGATAAACTCACTAAGCTGGGCATTAATCCCTACGCCACTCGATGGGTTGCAAACTGGCTTACTGAAAGAACACACGCTGTAAAAGTAGCCAACTCTAAATCCAGCTCCAGACAAGTGACAAGTGGTGTACCGCAGGGTTCTGTCCTGGGACCACTCTTGTTTGGCATCTACTTCTCTGAAGTACAGGCTAGCACTAAGGGACTCTGGCTTACAAAGTTCACAGATAACTTCAAGCTGGGAGCCATTATTGAATCCCCAAATTATGTGGATATACTACAAAAGGGCCTTGCCGAAACAGATGTCTGGTGCCAGAGCCACAGGCTCAAGCTAAATGCCAAAAAATGTATAGGTGTCCCCTTTGGGAAAAAACATATACCTGTGAACTACCACATAGGTGGCAGTACACTAAACACTGAAAAATGTGATAATAGACCTAGGGACACAGGTGGACAGTGGTCTCACCTTTGATAACCACATAGCCGCAACAGTTAAAAAATCCTTCTACGTGGCACACCTCATCATTAAGGGCTTTTCATCCAGAAAAAAGGACATCATTGTCCCTCTGTACTCATCCCTCATTAGACCTATTATAGAATACAATGCCCTGTTTGGTATGTACCTCACAAGACATCTGCAACAACTAGAAAGGCCGCAGAAATACCTCACAAAAAGAATCACAGGCCTAAAGCAGGTACCTTATGTTGACTGTCTAAAGAAACTCCAACTATACTCTGTCGCATATTGCCTACTCAGAGGCAATCTCTGCCCAACATACAAGGCCATGTCAAACCCAGAGTTGTTGGACATGCTACACTTAAAGAAATCCCAGTCCCTCCGAGCTACATGCTCCAGGGATCTTAACCTTGTCATCACGATGAATAGAACATTCTGGAGGGATAGGTTCCTGACCCAGAGACTCCCCATACTCTGGAATAGGCTGCCCATACATGTCAGGTAGACCGCCTCAATGGCTCTCTTCAAGAGGAACCTTGATGATTGGATGGGAGATAGGAAATTCACCACGGGGATCACATTAGTAGCCCTGCTAGACAGGGGTCCAGGAAAGTAAATATTTGTGGGAAGCAATAGCCAGGGAATCGTTATGGCTAGGCTTGTATAGGCCTTGGGACTGATAGCCTAGTACCTACCTATGAACTTCCTCATCATGATGAGCAGGCTTGTTTATCCAACCACATTTTTCTATCCAGGGTGCTTTTTGACAAAGCCTATTCTCATTTAAGGGGCTGTTCTGCTTGTCTATATTTAGATTTCAATAAGAAGCAAATTAATAATAGATGCGATTTTCCAGTAACTGCACCACATGTATAACTCTAGGTGGTGTTTGCACTTTAGTGTTCATGCGAGAAGTAATAAATAGAATAGACAAGTCAAGTTAGAGTTTAAAATTTTAGAACAGAAAAAATGAAATGGGTGACATGCCTAGCTCTATTGAACTGAGGGATAACATCCTGATTGTGAGCCATGTAGCCAGAGTTCAGTTAGACCTGGCAATGAAAAAGCTGGGTAGTGGGAGTGAAGGGACATGGCCTGTTTCTCTCTCCCAGTGGAAACACATTCGGAGGTATAACTGGTGGTGCAGTCTCCCTAATGAAGACCAGATAAATTTTACCACTGCTTATGCCATGGGGGAGGGGCAGGCAGCTCCTTGCAAAAGTGTTGGATGTCCTCCACAGAATGTCCATTGCACCCTCTCCACAGCATCTCACTGAGTGTGCATGACATTAAGAATGAGATGAAAACTGGAAAAAATAAATATATTTGAACCACCCCTGATGGCTTCCTTGATGATGACCACTTTTGGTCAGTTCTCACTGGGCTAATTAAATAAAGTGAGGATCCAATGGTCAGCAGGCAGTGTGGTCAACAAATGGGGGGGGGGGGGCGGTGTGGCTAGTTCAGCCGCATTTTATTTTAGTCAAGTTCATTCTCAAGAGTTTAGACTAGTGAAGTTTCACATTTTCTGCCAGTGTTTCACACAAGAACTATATTCTAATTTGTCACAAGTGCTACTAAAGAAAAAGGCATGGCTTATGTTTGCTTTTGATACTTAGCAGTCTAAAATCTTAACAGTGACTTGAAAATGAGATGACTTTTACTATATTTATCACAGAACATCAATAGTCCTGTATTTACATATTTCTACATCCTTTATATTCAGTCAAATATTGATTATGTATAATGGCTCAGTTTGATGCAGTGACTTTTTCTTCCTCCCTTCAATCCTTCTTTCCTGTTATTCATTCCAGTTTTTTTTATTTTTCCATCTGTCTTCTCTTATTAGTTCCCTAAAGTAATGATGTCACGTTTCTGATGTGTTGATCTGTGGTATTGTGCCATATGTAAACAGTATTTTACTTTGCTGCTTATACCCTGGAAGACCATCTACTGAGGTTATCTAGATTAATTTTGAATTTGTTTCAGTAAAGTTTGAATGCACTAACTGGATTTTGCTTGAATATCTACTTTAGGGGATCATTTGACTTACATTAGAAGTCCTTGATGAAATTTTGTTTACATGAAGGTAACACGTCTGACATATTTTTTATACATTAGGACAGTGTTATAGTGAATTGTTGTTGCTTTGTTTGTTTTGTATAAGGAGGAAATATTATACATTTTGAAGACTAATGCCGGGTAAATCCTTTTGCTTTAAGACTGAATGAAAGCTGAATGATGTAATCAGAAATTATCATATTTGTATGTGTATTAATTCAGACGTAGCTGGGGTGGTTGCTCATGGGATTGCTGATATTTAGAGCCATCTTACTGTAGCATTTATCAGTGTAACATATAATGAGGAATTTTCCAAAACAAAACTAAGGTCGTGCCTATACAGCTAAAGGTGACAATGCAGTAAACTGCTAGAATGGTGTGCATTATGTGTTTGGTGACTTTAGTGACAGAGGCATATATGACCTTGCAGTTGTTTAATTATATGTATCTTATCTTTAACACTAACTTTTCCAAATATGCTGATTAATACAGTCACATCTTTGGCATTTATAATCAGTAATTTTTTAAGCGTATCTTATGGCTTTCTAGTGGCACTAGCTGGTGTTACAGCAATAAGAAAGATTGGCACATATTATAGAGCAAACCACATGCCTAGGTGTAACACTGATACTTCCATAAAGTTATACACAGTGGTTACTTGTTTTGTCAAAAAGGCAAACTTTACTTACCTTGCCAGACTGCAGAATGCATGTAAGTAGTAAAATTTACACTTGAAAGATCACTTTATGCAATCACTGGGTAAACATATGTTTTGTGGGTGATGGATTTATTTAAGACTTTCTGATGGATAAACACTGAGGGTAGTTTAGTTTTACAGGCTGTTTTCTAGCATTGAGTTGTAAAAGTTTCCAGATATGCTGCATAACAGAATGTAAACAGAGACAGCAACTTAAAGATTATGTGAGAATTAAGCCATTTACATTTGTTGCAGTGGCACATCTGAAATGCATTGAAGAGCATTTAATTCAGACTTTACTTCAACAAGTAAAGAAATCTGTGTATTTTCTTCACCATCTAGGCTAGAAAATCGCAATTACATTAAATAAGAGTATCACACATAGCTAACAGAGTTGTCCTACTTAAAACTAAATAGGCTACTTGTCACATGTCTTGTGGATTTCAGATAACAGTGTATACCAAATCTCAACTAACATTAAACAAGCCAAATAAAATGTTATCAAACATCAAAGCAGGTACAAATGTAGCAATATCTTACAAACACTAACCATTATATAAGCAAAACCATTGAAAAAACAACATATTCACCAAGCATTCTGCAACAGCACGCCAGGGTTCTAGGTATGCATTCAGCTTACCTGATTGTCTTTTACTTTATTCAAACACTGCATGCAGCAATGGACACATGCTACACATCTAAAAATAGAAACCGTATACATTTAATTATAAATAGAAAGGTCACGTTTAAGCATAGCCTAGCGTGTTTGCACGGTGCTCCATGGTACTCAGCACTGCTTAAATGTAGTGGAGAGTTGCATATAAAAGTATAGCAGCAATCCAAATGTCCACATGGCTGAATGGTTAGAGTGACAACCTTATGTACAGTAGGTGCAGGGTTCAAATCCACAGGCAATGTTATTTTGCAAATGCACATATATGAGAATTATTTGAAATTCCGCTTAAATATTTTGTTTGATTACACAGACAGGTTATTAAATTTATTTTGCAAATATACATTTATGAGACATATTATTAAATCCCTGATTGAATTTTGTATGAATACACAGACAGATTATTAACCATGTATGTTGCAACTACACATTATGAGAAGTATTCTTAATCCCTTGATTGAATATTCTATGTAGATAGAGACATGTTATTAGGCATTTATGTTTTCAATACACAATATGAAAATTATATTTAAATCCTACTTTGGTGTGCCCAGCTAAGCAAAGCTAAGCCTTGCCAAGCACTGCTTAAACCAGGAATGCTTTAGCAGTGCTTGGCTGGTTTGCCCATTGCTAAGCAGTGCAAGGCACTCCTAAGCAATGCCCGTTTAAACACTGTTCATCCCTGCTGAGCTGGCTTGCACACTGCTAAGCATTACTCAGCATTACCAGTTTAAGTACTGCTCAGCTGAGCTCAGTGGGTTTGCAAAGTGCTATGCAAAGTGCCGCATTTTTAAAAATGGCCCAATGGTAGCAAAGGGTGGGAAAACAGCCTTATTTAAGTGCAACAGGCAGGAATACAGCTATAACCTGTTGGACTTTTAACTTGGCAGGAACTATGGCAAGATTGGAGAGGGTGCAGGCTTCTGGGCACAGCGTTGGAGTATTCTGGATTCCAGGGTCATGGTTGGACTCCTCATTAGATACCATGATGTCTGGATGCTGCAGGGCCAGTACCAGGGATCAGAGTACAAGTCAGAGGCCTGGGACTGGCTGGCACACAATCTCACCAATGCAACTGGTATCCCCCATACAGGTTTGCAGGTGCATCATCATTGTGATGACCTGAAGCATTGGAAGGGGGAATCTCTTGGCCACCTGGGTCCAAGATGCTAGAGACGGGACTGCTGCACAAGTTTGTTAGTATTGTTATCATTGTTTTACCAAAACCTACTCTGAATGTGTGATAGACAGGTATGCATAATGGTGTGTTTCTCTCCCCACAGCTGCATAGGAGACAACTTGCAACCTAGAGACCCATGCAGGATGCCTGGTTAGGTTGCACTGTGAGTGTGGTGAGTACAGATGAAACTTGCAATCTATAGTCATATAAACAAGAAGGCGTAAATTAGTAACTGCCACTAGGTATATTCAGTTTTGATTGTAGTGCAATGAATGTGGTCATAGACCTGGACTGAAATAAGTGAGTAATGCCAGGTACAGTTCAATAGAGATGAAAGCATGAAACCTGATAATGTAAATGAAATAAAGTTTCTACTGCATTACTAATGTTAAGGGAATAACGTTTCTCCTGCATTAATAATGTGATGGAAATAAACGTTTCTACTGCATTAATAATGTTAAGGGAATAAAGTTTCTACTGCATTAATAATGTGAAGGAAATAAATGTTTCTATTGCATTAAGTGTGGAATTATAGCTGTATTGCAACACCTGCATTATATGAACTGTTCTTCAATAAAGACTGGAAATATATAGCAATCACTGCATGAAGTCAGCCCTAATAAAGCTGTGTTGTACAATATGTGTGTATTTTGGGCTGTTGGTCATGAAATCGAGTATTACATCTGCTGTAATGCAAAAATACAAAGAATACCAGTAAGTGACTGAAGGTTAGCTAATAAAGAGTGTTCTGCTAAACTGTAGATGTGGAGCTGTACTACAAGATTTAATGCATTATGATATTCATTCTGCACTAAGATCTGAAGAAATAATAGGAACACCAAGAGTATATTGTGTATGTCAGGATTGTCTTGTGTTAACCATTGCATTTCAGCTATATGCATTCCTGCTCTTAGGTATGCTGCTCCAGGTAAGTATGAAACTGTAATAGAAACTGTAATAGCTATAGACTACAAATATACCATCTGCAACTATATATGGGTCAGGTAGCCAACCCAGCACTCCAATATGGTTTGTACACATCACAGATATTCCCACCCACTAGGGGTTTATTGTCTACACCCGTGTTCCATGTATTAATCCACAGTTCACCTACTACCTCTGTCATGCATGGATCTCATGCATGTGTGCTTAAGTGTCACTGCAGTCTTGTATAACACTCTACCTCTATTACCAGGTCATATTTTGTTACCAGGTGAGCTCTAGGCACATATCAGTCAATCAATATGCAGCAGTGGCTCAGTAGCTCAGTTTGATAAATGACAGATGTGATGTACATTTTGTCACACACAGACTGGGGTTTGAATCCAGAGACAAGTACTACTAAATATTATAGAAGCAGTTACATATTGTTAACAGATGTTCTTCTGACAGGAATTACAGGTAACTAAATTGCTGTAGTAGCCGTTAGAATGGATTAATAATTTCTGTGTTCATATGTACCAGAGTGTTAACAGGATTACTCAGCAATGTGATAAGATGACAGAAAATAAAGGCAGCAAGTACAATACTAATAAAAGTTAATACAATAAATAAAATGCATAATCTTGATATGGCTGTATGCCTGTTGTGTTTGTGAATGCCAGCTGATAGTCTAGCTCCATGCCTGCCAAGGAGGGCATGATAGCTGTAAACTCTCTGTACTGTGCATGATACAAGTCTCTCAAGTGTCATGCTGTCACGGACTGTGATCACTGTTGTCTAATCCCACATTCACAGATATATCATGGACATGAGTTATGTCAATAGCACAGTCACACTACATTAGTCCACAGTACACCTTGGTAGTTATATATGTCCCCCCTGAAATGTAATAGTCCCCTGTAGTTGTGTACCTGTAGGTGCTACAGCTTGGCTCAGACTGTCCCATATGGATAGCTTGAGAGATATGTACATGCTACAGAAGCTATAGGGCACTCATATACATAAAGTAATGGCAGACCTGTACAGTATATAAGAGTACTGTTGCAAACAATATACCCTATACTGGTATTAATGGACTGTATTTCTCTCTCCACCCACCCCTTATCTGCATCATTATTTATGATTGTTATACATTGGTTATGGTTTACTACTAACATCTGTTGTTCCAAAACATTATGTTGGGCCTTGTGTTTTATTATTGCTATGTATTACAATGGTTGTATACTAACATACCTTGTTGAATTACCTATGTTGTTGGCCTTATGTGGTAACTGTTACTGGCATGCTGTTACTATACTGACTTTAATCTCACTTATTGTTGTGTTCCATATGCTATGCAATGTGATGTTACTGGGTTATTTGCAATGTTCTGGCATGCTGTTATAACCAACTAGATGCTCTGTTAATTACTAACCTATACACTTTGAAATGCCTTAACAACATAGCTCGATTGGGTGGGCTAGTTCCTGGTGATCTGCCTACCCTACCTCAGCCAGCAGTGGCACTGGGTCCCAGAATGCCTGGGACCCAGCTTGGTGCTGCCTCCTCTGCTGGCCCTGCACCACCTATGAGTGGAACTGCCTCAGGAGACAGGGCCTGTCTCCCCTGGGAGCAGGCGTGGAGGGGGTTGTCACCCAATAACAGCTACCAGGGATGGTGTGCATGATTGTGCACCATGGCTATGAGGATCACCTGTGGCAGATTGAGGGCAGACTGGCCAACCTGGAGGGGCAAGGTAGCATCAGTGCCCAGACCCCAGCACAGCCACCTTCAGGGCAGTGAATGAGCAGTGTTGACTTCCATGGTTTTGGAGCTCAGTCTCATTGCTGGTGTCTGGGGGCACATCGCTCTCTTATACTACAACATCCTCCCTGTCCAAGATGTTTACTCCTCTCATATGTCACACACTGCTCCTGTATGCTGTCTTGTCTGTTTGCAAATGCAACCTCTCCTACCCAACATACCACACCACACCACACCACACCACATGTACCTATATCCCTTCCCCAACAGTCCACTCTCTCCTAGAAAAAAAAGGACATCTTTCCCACAAATAAATATCACCCCATATACAGCTCTCCATTTCACACCCATGTCCATGGGACACAATCAATCATTACATGAATTAACCAACACAGTTATGTCACTCTCACCCTTCTTTCTGGAGAGTGAGGCTCCAAATTCCAAATTCACTACAACCTGCACAGCTGTTGCTGTAGAAGAAATGGAGAGCTATGGTCCTTTCCAACACCTGTCCTGCACATCCCTACCTGCCTTTCAGCATGTTTTCTCCCCCTACTTTCCTATCACCCCTTTTTTCTTTTCTTTTTTTTTTAAATTAGCGCGGGTAGCTAAGCTGCACAGTGCACAGTGCAAACCTGCTTAAAACTGCCTTAATCACCATCTCTGTTTCTGACATTGTTAGGCACATCTGCAAAATAAATACCCTGCCAAGTCTCAAACCCAGGACCCTGTTAACTACAGCATAGTGCATTAACCCACTAGGCCACACAGCTCTGAAGTAAAGCAGGTGTTTTCATAAACATATCCTGATTGCCAATGACACACTGCTTGTACGTATAATGGGAAAATTGTCAGTGTACAGACACCAAACCAGTACACAGCAAAATAAATAATGATGGATGGATTTGAGGCCTGGGATAGCAGGTATAGCTGTCAACTGCACATACTGTTGCAGAATGTGATGCTGTAGTCTCCACACCTCAGTAATGTCCTTCTCAAAATCTAGGAAAGGTAACAATACCTACATGAAGGCCTTAAATATTACACTGTTGTGCCATGTCATTGGCTAATGAAATTGCAATCCAGCTGTTCTGGATGCAATTAGCAAGTCTGAGCCACTGATTGCTGCACAGACAATCACCTGTTATTCAGCATTACTTACAAAAGGCAAGCAGCTGTCTATGGTAAACAGGTATGTAACTTGCTTTACCAAGCCAGACTGCAATTTCAGAATCAGTTTTCTTCAGGATTTCTACACAAAAGGATTACAACACTCTAACATGTATGTAATACAAGTCACCATCTAATGGGATGCTATGGGAGGATGCAGTTATGGGGAATAGGGATTACAACAGAAGGCCTCTAATACATCTCTAGGACTGACATATTGCTGATCATCTGCTGTTCAAAAGCTACAACCATGCCTTTCAACTCTGCCTGCTGTGACTTAGATCACAGCTGTGGCCCTCTCACTCCTTCCTACAATGGTCGGCTCCTGTACAAATGCCACTGGATTGTGTGTTAGACATAGTGACAGTGAGTAATGGTGGACACAGATGACATATCACATAATATACTGTCATTCAGCTCCTCTCAGTCTGTGAATGCCACACAGGAATAGTTCAGGCATTGTACAGGTGTCCCTGACTGTCCCTGATGTACCCTGGCTGGGTCACTGTTTTGTTGACATTCATATCTTATCGCTTGACAGCTATGGCTACCATACCTGACAACCCTGTACAGCAGAACTGCTATGACCTGGAGTTCTGCAGTTCTACCATACCTGGCAACCCCGAATAGCAGAACTGCAGGTCATAGCCATTAGTGTGGGGGGGGGGGCAGGCCCAACCTCAGCAACAGAGTGCACATAATGATCATACAAAGTAAAGGTATGAATACAGTATGAGATATTAATGTAGCATAAATTGTTATTTGAGAGTTCTGGCATGTGACAGCCAGATTTTACACATTCTAAGAACAACCAACAATTATTGTCCAACTGTTTGCCAGACATCCACATGTTTCTGGCAAAGGGACCACATATATCAGGCACACATACACATTCTGCAAACATCTGTGTACTGGAGAAGTAGGACACCTACAGGGAAGATACCCTACAGCACATTTGCATTGCTGTCTGTCATTGCGGCACACAGATGTTTCTGGACTATCCCCATATACTTGTAATAACACACACCTATTTGTCGAACAGTGACTGTCTGACATGGTAGTGGGATGTTGGTCATAGAGGACACAACACAGTAGATGCCATTGATAGGAGTGTAGACATTCAGCACACTCCATCACGGCACACAGGGACATAACCGGTATTACTACTATGTTGCTGATAGCCACATACAGACTGCGCTGATAGATGGCGGGGTATGACGTGGAAGGTAGCAGTGTATAATGCAGGCCAGTGTAGATTTGCAGGGTGTGTACATAGTGGACAGCAATGTATGTGGTCCTGTGATGTGTTCCCCAAGTCTTGTCTTTCGGAAAGGATGTATAGTCGGT
Organism: Protopterus annectens; assembly: GCF_019279795.1. Classification (NCBI taxonomy): domain Eukaryota; kingdom Metazoa; phylum Chordata; order Ceratodontiformes; family Protopteridae; genus Protopterus; species Protopterus annectens. Next base: position 885,998,052 of record NC_056727.1, on the reverse strand, counting down.
GGCACCCACATTTACAGCTATGGAAAACTATGTGATCCTGGATGGCCTAAGATTGCATCAGGTGATTCTGCTCTCCAGGACTCACCAAAATCATGAGCAGCGTTCTGCAATGAGGGCTGACTTTGTCACAGCAGTCAACCATGTAGGGCTACAGGACAGAAGCTATGAGCAGGTCCATCACAGGGTGACAGACATGGTAAATGCTGCACGGCAAAGGCCACTACTGTGGCCAGGGACCATACTGCCACTGGTGGAGGCCCTGCAGCAGAAGAACCACTCTTGGTCACAGAGGAATTCCTGGCAAACCTGGGATCAGCCACCAGCTCCCAAGCATCCATCACCCCATACATCATGGAGGTGGGTGCCACAGCTTCCATAGCAGAGAGGCGTCTAGGTGAGCCTTCTGTGTGCATCACTGTAATACTGTATCAGTCATTGTGGCAGCCTCTGCATATGAGTAAATGAATGTCAGGTCAATCTGCATTGGGGGGGTTGTTTGTAACGCACACCTGTGCACACATACTCAGAATGTCAGCAATGTAGGCAGTATCACACTACCTACTGTACATGCTGCTACGCACATATTATCCTGTAACAATGCCACATTTGTTATTGCTGATCCACATTTGTTATTGCTGACAATATCTCTCCCTTACATTTCTATAGGTGTGTCAGGTGTGGCCGGAGTCCAACGTCCTATACCCGGTGAGTGTGATAATGATTTTGTATGGCTCATATATAACTAAACAATGTTAAGCACGGCCATTTTGCTATATACACTACTGATATGTTTAGCCAGAGTACACTACTTGTATGTTCAGTCTCGGAGGGGTTAATTGCAGTGCATAGTATCGGTAATCACAGTAGTGTATGTGTACGATCTATAACATATTTGCACTTATTTTTGTGAAGGCCCATGCAGTCTGCTATGCAGGGGGCAATAGTATGCTGAAGACAGGTGCACTGTTTTTTAGGTGTAGGTCTATCACATACAGTAACATATCGCTAATCTCACAGGTGTATACTAGTGGCAACATTAACCAGATGTAGCTGCATTGCATGTAGTTTACTTGGCCTGTCTTGTCTGTGTATGTTGTAGTCTGCCTTTGTGTTGTGCATGGGATCAGAAATAAGATGTGGTATGTGTTCTGCAGTTGTGGCACCCCACTTGTATGTGTGTGTGTGTGTGTGTGTGTGTGGATCACCATACATAATAGTACAGGCAGTAATGTACTTATTTTGTCTTCCTTCTCACAGGTCACCATGGGGGGTGGAGTTTGCCCCCCTCACAACCTGATGTCAGTGTCTCATTAGATTCTGATGATAATGGTGGCCATAGTGAGGCACATATGGGCTGTCCCATGGGTTGACATCTCACTTCGTCCCCCTTTGTCCTTGCACACAGTCAGTATGCCCACACATACCCAGTCCCCTGCGTCCACAGATATCAGCCAGTCAGAGTGTGGTGGCATTGAACAGGAGAGTGTGGCGACAATGGCATCAGTGAGTATAGACACTGACCATTGCTAGAGAGCTGGCAAAGTCCCACAGAGGCAGATTGAGAGTGGTCCTTGCAGGAGGACTGCTGCCCATTCACCACCTGCCACAGGTTTCACATCATGAGTCACCTGATGCACGTTTTGGTCTGTTATGGAGGCACAGGCATCTTATGAACACAACACCAGATGAATGTTCAGGATCATGGATACATCACTGTCTGACATCCGTGACTCCCTCCACCACATTGTTGACACCATGCATTATTTCATTGATGTACTGGACAGATGGTGGGGTAAGACATTGTCAGTCCTTGACCACACATTGTCTGTGCTAGAACATGTAGTGGGAGTAGGGAGTTGGATTTGTGGGTGTAGGTCAGCAACATCTGCTGAGAGTCCATGTGGCCATGTACATTCATGATCCTGTAGTGGCAATACCTCCAGCACTACAGAAGGGAGGGTGCTGTCCACACCACAATGTGGCAGGCCATGGACACATGGTCCTGGGTGGTCCAGTGAGGGGCATGGGCCCAGCAGACACCAGTCAACATCAGTGACTAGTATTGCATCTGACCCTGGGCATGGTGGTGCCACTGCCAATCCTGGCAGACCCAGTTCCCATTCCCATGTTCATGGCCAGAGACGGTAAACTGTTCATTCTGCCATGTATGGTCCACAGCTGTCCAATATACCCACATATAGGGCTAACACATGGCTTGACTATGTACACGCACACACTCATACATTACTGTCACATGCAGGTCACCAACAGACACATAACACCTCTCCATGGCCCAGCTGACCAGCACCCCTTCCTGACTCCCACACACAATGTCAATTGTTTGGCACAGCCTAGGGCTATGGCTCCCCCACACTACACCCTGTGCATTGATGATACCCATGCCACATCCCTGCTATTTATACCATTGATGCAGGGACATGCAAATATGTGTCTGATGCACAGGGTGACTATAGTACAGTACATGACATGTCGTAGTGTAGTTGTGTTATGCCATGACAGGTGCTGTATGCTGGGGTGTGTCACAAGTACATGTCAAAGTGTTTGTACTGTCATTGCATGATGTTAGATTGGCGGTGTTGTTGCAGACTGACAGGTGTCTCTCAAAACTTTGTATGTTTCTGTTGCAGAAGTCTGAGTAGTTATGCTGTGGAGACTTGGTGGCAGTACAGCAGCTCAGGATGACATGGGTGCAAAGCAGAAATGTGACATCAGCAAAGAATGGGTGTATATGTGCATGGTTACCTAGGTGAGTATGTGTAGAACAGTGTGTCAGGGGGAAATGGGGGAAGACAGCATAATCCTACATGCATACCCTCTGACAATGCATCCTACCTTTGATATGTGTCACCTGGGTGTTCCATATCTACAAATGTAGGTGGTGGGAGATAGCATTTATGCATAGTGAGATGTGGGCTATTTAGGGCCAGCAGCTAATCACAGGGCCTTAAAATGTATAACCATTGCACACAGATAGGCAGAACAAACACACTGCTGCAAGGGGGTTTGTTTGCACACACAGTGCATGTGTGTCCTTTATGAGATTAGAACTCCTACCGATATAGTAGCACATTCTATAATATTACATACTTATCGCATGCACCATGGAGGTTATGTGTTCTGAGAGTGTCTGCCAGTGCTGTTAAGGTGGATGACATCAGCAGGCCCTATAAAGGAGGAAAATGGGGGGTTGACAGGGCCTGAAAATCTATAACCATTGCACACAGATAGGCAGAACAGACACACTGCTGCAAAGGTGTATATTTACACACAGAGACACACACACTGAGTTGCCCTTTATGAGATTAAGACCCCTACCTATTTAGTAGTTTATACTAGTGTACTACATACTTATTGCATGCACCACAGAGCTTATGTATTCTGACAGGGTCTGCCACTGCTGTTAAGGTGGATGACATCAGCAGTTGTTGACAGGGAGGCCACTGTTGTGGAGGGACGCTAGACAGAGCACCATAAAATGATTGACCATTGCATAGACACAAGCATGATAGGGATGTCTGTACTGATGTATGGGAAATATGTACATATATACACACACACACACACACACACACACACACACACACACACACACACACACACACACACACACACACACGGTGGGTGATGTGGGATTAGAACCCCTGCCTACTGACTATTACACACTACAGCTCACAGTACTACTTGCATGTGACACTGGTTTACATGTGTTGTACAAGTGGCTGCAGCACTACAACACTCTACCCCTTTATGTGACTATATATATATATATATATATATATATATATATATATATATATATGTGTGTGTGTGTGTGTGTGTGTGTATGTATGTTACCTCTGTGTGTGTGTGCCACATACTGATATGTAAGGGTAATCATGTCTGAGGGAGATAGGGAGAGGCAGATACAGATACATACCTGTCTGTATATGCACAGTGATATATTCACATCTCAGTTCTTTAGGCATATAAGCCATCAGACATGGGCCAAAATTAGCTAAGTGTGGGAAGATGCCTAGTGTGACCATCAGTACTTACCAGGTGACTCCAGGCCAAATCTACCTGTACTCCAATCCAGGATTTTGTATGCTACAGCCAATTGGCTGCTGCACCTGATTCAACAGTCCAACACCTCCCTGATATTATGTCCAAGGGGTTCCCTGCTGTGTGCTGCACATAAAATCTGAGTCATAACTAGGGTGTGTACAGATTGTAATCAACTGTACAGGGATTTGCATCCTATGTCTGGTATGTTTTATATAGCATTGTGATTTTCTGGTACATCAGTGGCAAATCATTATATATTGATGTTAGGAACTGATGACAGATAGTTGATTTACTGTCTCCATCCACAGCAGGGAACCCATGCTACTGGAATACCTGTTATTCTCTGCACTGTCTGCATTTGTGTGGCCACTATTTAGTCCTTCTCCTTATATGTGGGCCTCTGTCCCACTCCTTTTCATGGCTTTGTCCATATTTCCTGCTCTACATAGTCGTAGGTTTGTTGTGACTAGGGTACATGATATAACACCACACACAGGGTTACAGCCTTCTTACCTCTGACTGTTTTGCAGGATGTCCAGCATTCTGCCCTATATGTCTGCTTTGCTCCTCACAGTTGTGTTATTTTGGTAATATACAACTACATGGTGCCCACTGACTTGTTGTAGGTACTGACAAAGTTACGTGATGGCCTGTACATCCTGCTGCTACTCTGACTTGTTACAATCTGCTGTTATACTAGCCATCTTCTACGTTACTCAGAGCATTTGTAATGTCCATAGCTGTGGCTCTCTGTCCCTCCATTGTCTCTGGTGTTGTCTAGCTTTCCTGTGGTAATGAATAGTGACATATTTTTTCAGTCTGTGGGACTCCTCTCATGCAAAACTGTAGGTGAGCCAGCTTCAAACCATGAACACCATCAACCATGCTAATGTACTTAGCCCACAAAGCCACGCCAGCCACCAGTTTAATTCCTGACACTATCAACAGCAGACAGACATAACTTTGACCCCTGCATATTGAAGAAATAGAACATGTTGCCAGGTTGTTTGAGACAGCCCTAGGACTGTGTGGTCTGCTGCTATGACCTTGCTAACATACTGTTACCGCAGTTGTATATGAACACTGCTGTGTTGGGGGTAGGGGACTCTAGCATTGACAGTCATGTGCCTGTCCTATGGTCTCAGTGTTTGGCATTTCACTCGCATAGTGCAGTGGGTTTTGCTGCCTTGTGGCCTACTGCATATTATGTGTCAGCCAGTATTGGACAGAGAGTACCTGTTGTCCCACATAGCTGTTAGCCCAGTAGCCCACTCTGTTCCCTTGCATACATGCAGCAGGTCCATATATATGCTACCATAGTCTAGTACTCCATACATTTGTTGTAAAGAAGAGTGACTTACCTTGTGACTGCAGCAGTTGAAATAACAGTGCTTCAGGGCTGACTCTGTCTGATGCACATAGTACACAGCCAATACATGGTAAGGTACAGGTTGTGTGGTGTAGCTGGCATCCTTTTTACTAGGTATGTGAGTCAGAGTGAGGTGTCAGTCCTTAGGACCTTAAGTTGTCAGTACATGTGCTATGCTTTGCCATTTTGCCAAGGCCAGGGCAGACTCGGCATGCCTATGTCTGCCTACAGGGACAGGATCAGGGGGTTCATCTTTCAAATTCCCCTGTGGCTGTGGCTGTGGCTGTGGGGACCTTGGCACTGGGGGGGCTTTGTGTCCCTTCCCTGTGATGATCCTGCCACAGCTGTTTCCACAGGATCATATTGTGTAGCATGGCACAGTGATCATCTGTGCACATGTGGCTGGAGAGTACTGCAAGGCTCCACTAGATATACTGAGGCAGCAGAACCGTGACTTGAGCAGCCCAGACACACACTCTATGATGCTCCTAGTTTGTGTCAATGCCTCATTATGATGTTCTTCGGTAGGTGTGTGTGCATTTCTTATGGGTGTCATCATCTATGGTTCCAGTGCGTAGCCACCGTTCCCCAGTAAATGACTGTATGGGATGTCCCCCCTGGCAAACATGTGGTACAGCTGTGATGCATGCCATATATGGGAGTCGTGATAACTGCCAGGGCTGCCAGCACACAAACTCATGATAATGCCCTGGGCATTGCACATGACCTGGCAGTTGCTGGAGTGATACTCCTTGTGGTTGATGTAGACTCTACCCTCCTCACTGGGCAGTGATTTGTGTGGACATAAGTGCAGTCTATGGCACCCAGTACCTCAGGGTAGTGTGCTATGTGGTGGAAGAGATGCATACTGCTGGCCCTCTCCTCAGAGGTGCAGGGTAAATAAATGTGCTCACTGGCATGTGTTTACATGGCAGCGAGGAACTGGTGGAGTACTCTGGATGCAGATGCCTGTAAGACCCCCATCATGTCCCCAGTTGGTCTTTGAAAAGTACCTGCAGCTAGTATTCTAAGGGCTACACATACCTTTGTTTCCAATGGGATGGGTTCCCTTCTGTTGGCTCTGGGTCTGAGTTGAGGGTGGCAAAGCTCGATGAGTTATTGTAGTATGTCCCTGTCCACTCTGTAGTGCTCTATAATCTCCAGCTCATGTAGCCTCTGGAAGGTTACCCTGGACCGGAACACTTTTCTCCTTCTCAGTCTAGGCCTACTGTCAGCACCAGCATCAGCACTGACCTCAGCCTCTAGACACATACAGATGTAGCAGAGCAGCAGCAGTCCCTAGCATTCTGTCAGTTAAAATTCCCAATTCTGTACTTCAATGGTGTAGAGTATGGGTGAGAAATCAGATTGTAGGGTGTATGCATACTTTATAGTGGTGTGCTGCAGATGCAGCTTGTGTGATTGGCTGACTATGATGATGCATTCCACCTGCCAGGCATAACATTGAGGGGTTTGAATGGGCCAGTGTAAGTGGAAAAGGAGTTATCAGTATTTTCTACATGATTGGATTTCCCAGGCAATTTCCTTTACATTTTTTTTTACACTGCCTTCCCTGCTAAGCACTGTGGTGTGGCGAGCAAATCCATGGCGCTGGTGTAAACAGTGCTCAGCAGTTTGGACACACCCCCATACATGGGCATGCTCAGCATAGCTTAAACCAACTAAAACACATGCCCTGCAGCTAAATAAAGCTTAGCAGCACTAAACACCCCCCCCTTGCTTAGCTGAGCTGAGTGGTGCGCAGACAGGTGCTGCTGAGCTCCAGTCCACTTACAGTCATAGTGATACACCCCATTTTTATGTCAGCTACCTGTTCTACTGACACCAACATGGTTCTGGGGCAAGATGGGTTTTTATCTGCAGACACAGTGGCCTATTTTTGCTATTCAGTAACCCCAGCTCATTAGCATACTGATCCTTGCACATAACCTGGATACTTCACTATTCCAGGGCCTGCCTCCTTAGCAACCCCTGACATCTACCATTGTACATACTGCATGCAGGGCACTATAATGCATTATTATCACATATGTCTTATTTTTAGTTTTTAAACATTTTAATATTTTTTTGCATAACAGCATGTTTGTAAATTGCTGCATGCCAAGCAAGCATTATATGGGTATTAAATTAATATTATTTTATATTATTTGCATTAGTTTTTGGACTCACAGAGCATAGTTTTGCTCATATCTGTCTCTACCATGACATTTCTGACCTTCTAATTGGGCTTTTACAGTCTCTGTTCAATTTTTACATTTCTGTACATGGTTGTTTTCTGTGCACACTTCTGGCACCAACACAAGTTCTGCATGGATAGCTATCTGCTTCCTGGATAGCAAAACACCCTCATTTGCATGAATTTCACCTGCTTATGAAATGATTTGCACGCCATGGACACTTCCATGTCCGCATGCTCGTGCACGCCCCTCTGCTCTGTTTACTGGATCACACAGCTGCTGGTTTCCATATTAGATCCATGCCACTCTGCCTACATAGAAAATCACTCCATGTTGGCTTTATGGAATCCCCCATATGTTTAATGTGCATGACTGAAGAGACATTACAGCATGCTCATGGGGACTATTGCTCGCTATTGCAAATAATAAACTAAAAATATCAGCACAAGCAGAAAAAAATGGAAGATATGCAGATAAATATTAAGGAAAAGTACAAAATAAGCAATTTATTGATGATCCAAAAAAGTTTTATAGAGAATTGGGTAACAAGGCAAAAGTAATTGGAACAGCACCAAAAAAGAAGAGATACATTTTGGAGAAATTTCTATGAAGATCGAATGGAATATAATAAAAATGCTAAATGGCTAGAAGAAGTAAAAGAAAGAATAAGAAGTTCAAATGTACAGGAAATGAAATGGGATGAAGTAATGGACAGAGAAACTGACACAAAGTTAAGAAAAGCTCCTAATTGGAAAACCCCAGACCCAGATGTAATATCTAACTTCTGGCTGAAAGTATTAACATCTTTACATGAAGATTTAGCCATTAGTAAGAACTATTTATATGTGTACCCCAAACAGACAACAGCCTGGTTAACAACAGGAAAAACAATATTCCTACTTAAGCGCGAACCTGCAAGGTATCTTAAAAACTATAGACCAGTAACTTGCCTTCTGACAACATATAAACTATACACTGGAATTGATGTTGACAGAGTTTATAGTCATTTAGAAGAAACCTCAATCATGGCAATAGAACAAAAGGGTAATAAAGGAAAGTCATATGGAACAAAAAAATCATTTGTTGTTAAACACATAATGGAGAACTGTAAAAAAGAGAAGAATCTAGTATGGCATGGATAGACTACAAAAAAGCATTTGACAGTATCCTACATTCACAGATAAAAGAGTGCTTAAAAATGTATAAGAAACACCCTATACCAATTGATTACATTACAATGACCATGCAACAGTGGCAAACCACTTCGCAGTTAAGCCATGATAAAGGACAAATTATTATTCTAGAGATAAAAATTAAAAGGGGGATATTCCAGGGTGACTCTCTGTCACCGCTGCTCTTTTGTCTTGCCGTTAACCCATTAAGCTGTCTACTTAACAGATTAGGTCATGGCTACAATTTGGCTCCCAGGAAACAACAAAGTGTAAAGACTTCTCATCTTCTTTTTGTAGATGATTTAAAACTGCATAGTTAATCAGATGAGGAACTGAAAGCATAACTGCAAGTGGTCAAAACTTTTTCAGATGATAATAAAAATGTCATTGGGTCTCGATAAATGTACAAAAGGAACCTTTAAAGTAGGAAAGCTGCAGCAGCAACAAAACATCAGTTTGGGACAGGAATGTGACATAAAAGAACTTGAGCAAGAGAAAGTGTATGAATATTTGGAAACTGGTGAAGGATCAACAGTAAAACAGGAACAAATGTGAATAAAACTTAGCAAGGAATATTTTAGAAGACTAAAATCAATACTGAAAACAGTGTTGACATCTAGGAACAAAGTCCAAGCTATAAACCAGTTTGCTCTTCCTGTCCTAACGTACGGTTTTAGAGTGACTGACTGGCCCCAAAGGTGTTGGATAGGCTGGACAGGAAAACAAGAAGGATGCTTCATTCTCATCAAATGATTTATAAAAATCAGTGTATCCCAAGACTATATATTCCCCATTCTGAAGGAAGTATGGGACTCCTTGAAATTGATTACATGTATTGATCTGCAATTGTGGGATTGCATACATAGCTGCTAACCTCACAAGACCCAAATGTAGTGAAAGTTTTAAAACATGAGAATAAAACTAAGATGACTTCCCTGCTTAGTCTAGCAGAAGCACATCAGCATCAAGTAGGAATGGAAACCAAATCAGAAGCAGATAAAAATCAGACAGCAGCTGAATGTGCCAAAAAATAAAAGAAAGTATATAAGGTGAAGAATAATATGAGAAGGCAAGAAATGTGGAAAATGCATAAATACAGTTGCAAGTATAGAAAACTCTTGAAACAACCTCATGTTGACCAGGCTTGAACACAGGAATAGTTAAGGAGAAGTGAATTTAAACCAAAAGACGGAAGGTTAATATTGGCGGCCCAAAACAGTGGACTACATACATGTTGGTTTACAAAGTCCATTGAACATGAGGGAGAAACAGACAAATGTAGGTTTTGTAAAACAGAATTGGAAACAGTTGCATATCTTGTTGGTTGTGAAGGCAGAAGGACAATACACTGAAAGGCATAATAATGTGGCAAGACTGTTACACTGGGGATTATGCAAACATTATAATAATGAAGCAGCTGAAAAACATTGGAAACATGACCCACAAAGCATTATAGAAAACGATGAAGTTTATATCACATGGGACCACTCATTACCAACAGTTCGAAAAGTAAATGAGAGAAAGACAGATACAATATTCTATGAAAAGACAAAAGTAGCATTGACCATTGAAATTGCTACACCCAGTGATTACAGTGCCTGATGTACAGAGAGACACAAAGTCATAAAATACCAGGATTTTCAGGCAGAAAAGAGGGTAATGTGGAAGAAGGATACCTAGACAGTTCTAGTAGTAGTAGGAGCAATGAGTCTTATAAAAAAGAATTTACAATCGTACTTAGATATGTTACCGATACATGTAACTCCATATAAATTGCAGAAGGAGTCATTACTGGGCACATTGTGGATGCTGCGAAGAGTACTTTTGGATAACATCAAAGACTGAAGCAATACTAATTTCATGAACTTTAATCATACTTTGTCTTAGGAATGGGGTCCATTCCTGTCATGGTATTAGAACCCAAAAGATTTGGAGAAATTAAAAAGGGGACTGTGCTTGGGATGGAAAAATAATAAGTATGGTACAGGCAGAATATAAAAGAGGTTACATGAAGTATGTGAATATGAACATGACATTGGTTTACTATCATTTTATTGAAGTGGACTCGATTGAATGATCGTATCATCGACTCATGTCCATGAAAAGTCACATTGCCAAATTCCGATATAGCAGAAATACATTCTGAATTTGACCTAGGAACAAGCATCAACATGGGCTGAGATAGGGGCAAGAACTGTACTTCAGAAATATCAGAGTTCGACAATTTCATTGTTCGAGTTTCAGACTTCGCACAAAATGGATTCGACCAAGTCCACTTCAATAAAATGATAGTAAATCCATGACATGATATGGATGGTGTGAAAGAGGAGTGAGTAGAGTATTTAGATAAAGTTATAGGGTGGAAGTCATAATCTCATGGTTCAGGGAAAATCAGTGAAAAGCATCCCTGTACCTCTATGTAAATATGCTAAACTCCATTAAATGGTGCTGCCTACAAAAACATGAATGGCTGCACAGAAAAGCTCATAACAGGGTTGCCTATATGAAATATCATAAAATACATTTCTAATTATTGTGGATATATATTTGAAGAAAGCCATGTGAGTGTAAAGTGAGAATTACTTTTGGCTATTGTTGATTCAAAGTGAACCTACACAAGCTTGCAAATGTCACTCATGGTTTTCTGAGGAAAGTGTTACTCAGCAAAGATGTACGGATGTGAATTTAAAAAGCTACAAGGTGTCATTTGCTAGGGTGTCCTCATGTAGTCACCGTGATTGGGTCTTTATTAGATTAGAACAAGGAAGATGGGAAAGCTAAAAATGATAGCGAGAGAAGTCAAGGGACACTCAGAAGGAAGACATCAAAAGGGTTGTGTTAGAAGAGGTGCAAGAGGATGGGCTTTATATCTTTGGCAGAAGATAGACCCCCATATTTTTCAAATGTTTTACTATAAGAGGAAAGTTGAGGAAGGAAAAAGGGAAGAGGATGTAGTACAGAGGTTTAAGGAAGAGTTAAGAATTTAAAACATAAAAGTACAGACAAGACAGCAAGGAACACTATGGTGGGCTGACATTGGTGGGGGATAAAAGATATACAGATGACAGACACAAAAGGGCGAAGGGTTGGAAGTGTGAGCACAGCTCTCATCCCGGTCCAGAGGACTTCAATTATCTTCCTTGCTTGATGAACCTGCAGAAGGGGACACTGGTGATGCGGAGGTAGAGGCCACCAGTGACTTCATGGTTGGAGCCAAGCAGGGCAGTGAGTCTTGAACTTGTTGGAGGAGTCTTGCATAGGTCAAAAGTGCCTGTCCACCACCCACTCAACTACTGCTTCTACCAGGTCCTGAAGCTCACTATGTTGGTGGTTTTCCAGGTTGCCACATGCAGGGGGGGCCCACAGGGATACAGCCACCACCACAACTCTGTGAAGATGTCTCTGGTGGGCAGAGGCCAGGAGTGAGCATTCCCTGACCTGGGATGCATGCAGTTGGGCTGTCCATTGGAACAAAAAAACTCCAGGAAGCAGCTTCACCACACAGATGAAAAACAATATAGCTTTATTCGGTTCCCATTCAGAAGCCTGAAACATCATAAGCCTGAAAATCAAAATCCTGAAACCAAAAGCCTGAAAATTCAGAATCCTGAAAACTCAAAATCCTGAAAGCCCAAAATCCTGAAAGACCAAAATCCTGAAACTCAAAATCCTGAAAACACAAAATAGACATACTGATGTAATTGTGGCTTTGCTATTGTTAGCCCTGTGGTGTTAGGTCATGCGTTGGGGTCAGGTAAGTGTGCGGTTGGTTTTATTTTAGGGTTAGGCGGTTTAAGTGAGTTAGGGTTAGGCAGGTTAGGCATGTATGCAATAGTGACAAATATTGGGGTTAGGGGTGGTTTAAGTGAGTTAGGTTTAGAGGCTGGGTCAGGTGAGTGTGCGATAGTGACGGACCTTAGGGTTAGGGTTAGGGTCAGGGTCAGTTGGTAGATATTAGTGTCTTTATAGTGACATATTAGCATTATTTGTGTTTTCAGGATTTTGAGTTTCAGGATTTTGGTCTTTCAGGATTTTGGGCTTTCAGGATTTTGAGTTTTCAGGATTCTGAATTTTCAGGCTTTTGGTTTCAGGATTTTGATTTTCAGGCTTATGATGTTTCAGGCTTCTGAATGGGAACCCTTTATTCTGGTACCTCGGCTTTTCGCCTTCTAAGGAATGATTCAAACAGTATAAACCCATCCCATTTATACACCAAGTGCTGCAATAAATCAATTATCCAATTCCCCATGCATTAAATCAATAAATTATGAAAAATTAGACATTTGCCATACATTTAAACACACGTATCAAGATATTTCATTTATACAAAATATTTTATATATATATATATATATATATATATATATATATATATATATATATATTTATATATTTGTATATCTATATATACACATAACAATTTACACACTAGTAACTAAACATTAAAACACACTTTAACTTTATAGAATGGAATTTAAGAAATGGTATAATAAATTACTATCCAAATTCATTCCCCTGGAATAAAGTGTCCTATAATTAATAATTATTTTACAATCTAATCTATTGAGTTCCTCTCTAAAACTACCCCCATAATTCAAAAATGGTCATGCTAATACACTAAAAAATGGAGGAACAGCAATGGTGGCATCTTATGTCCCCACTTATGCTATCGTATATATGGGGGAATTTGAGAGACAATTCATGTACCCCAATGAGTATTTTTCAAGGAATGTTGTTTATTATAAGAGACTTATCGATGATTTGATTTTTGTGTGTAGAGGTGAACAACAAGGATTTTGGAAGTTTATGGAATACATAAATGGCACCCTCCCCCCATGGTTTAAAGTTCACTCGTCACCTTAGTTCTGTGAATATTACTTTTTTGGATGTGGAGTTATATGTGGATAGTGATTATGGGATTCAGTTTAGAACTTTTAGGAAACCTATATCAGTTAATGACTTTCTCCATGCAGATAGTATGCAGCCCCCTCATGTGATTAAATCTTTGCCATATGGAGGGTTTAGGAGGATTTACCAGAATACTTCAGATGTTAAGTTGAAGGAGATTTTTTTTAAATGAGGTTCAGACTAGATTGAGTGCACATGGCTATTCTGAATCAGTCTTGATGGAAGCCAGAAATAGAATTCAGGGCATTTATAGGGGGTCTGGTTATAAGTGCTGGAAGGAATATGGGGAGAATGTGAGAGATAAGAAAAATGAGGATAAATTATTTTTTGTGACTAAGTTTTCCCCTTTTTCCATTATTTTGGAGAGGCTAGTTAGAGAATCCTGGTGGATGGTATTGGGTGATGTGACAGTAGGACATCTATTTCCCAGAAATATAACTTTTTCTTATTGCAGGTATAATAATTTGAAGGAATTGTTGAGTGGGATGGGTTGATAGCCAGACAATGTGACAGAGTAGGGACACAAGCCTGTGGGAATTGTTCAATATGCGGCAGGGCGAAGAACTTAAATGGGTATAAAATCAATGGTAAATATTACAGAGCCAGGGAATCTTTGAGTTGTAACTCCCAGGAGGATGTGTATATTATTGGATGTGGTTGCCAAAATATAAAATGGTATACTGGACAGACTAAAAGAAAGGTGAAGGTTAGAATAATGGAACATCTGGGGGATATTAGCAGGCATAATATGAATACTCCAGTAGCTGACCATTTTATATCTGCACATGGGGGATTGGATACTAGCTTGTTGTTTAGTGTATTAGCACAGCATTTTTGAATTATGGGGTTAATTTTAGAGAGGAACTCAATAGATTAGAAGGTAGAATGATTATTAATTATAGGGCACTTTATCCCAGGGGAATGAATTTGGGCAGTAATTTAACTTTATAGAATGGAATTTAAGAAATGGTATAATAAAATGTGATTTGATGTTTAGTTATTAGTATGTAAATTTTTATGTGTATATATATATATATATATATATATATATATATATATATATATATATATATATATATAGACATTAAAAAAAATATATATATATATGTATTTAAAATATTTTGTATAAATGAAATATCTTGATGAGTGTTTAAATGTATGGCAAATGTCTCATTTTGCATAATTTATTGATTTAATGGATGGGTAATTGGATAATTAATTTATTGCAGCACTTGTTGTATAAATGGGATGGGTTTATACTGTCTGAATTATTCCTTAGAAGGCAAAAAGCTGAGGTACCAGAATAAAACTATATTGTTTTTCATCTGTGTGGTGAAGCTGCTTCCTAGTGTTTTTTTGTTTTATTATATGGTTTACTATGTATTTCTACTATGTCCATTGGAACTCTGAACCTGTGGAAAAAAAGGAACATAAAAGAGTGGGAAATAAAAAGAGAATGAGAACACTGAAACAAGAATGACTCATAAGTTGCTGGTAAAATATTTTATTGACAGCACAGAATAAAGATGCATTAATCATATATTAAATTGCAGTATATATTATATTATAAAGATTAGTAATTTATTGACTACTATTTGACAACTTCTACTTTCCTATTGACTAGCTGCAGAACTTACTAACTGGCTCTTTATGTATTGCTGCACTTCTGATTCCCACAGGTGTATGCATGATTGCTGCAATGATGTAACAGTATACCCCCCTGTTTTCCTTAAGATGGAAGTGACAGTCCATGACTGCCTGTTTTATGTACAGTGGATATAAAAAGTGTAGACACTCCTGTTAAATGCCAGGGTTTTGTGATGTAAAAAAACGAGACCACAATAAATCATTTCATAACTTTTCCCACCTTTAATGTGACCTATAACCTATACAATTCAATTGAAAAACAAACAAGCCTGTTAGGGGAAAAATATAAAAAATAAAAAATGTGCAATAAGCTGGTAACATAAGTGTGCACACCCTTAAACTAATACTTTGCTAAAGAACCTTTTGATTTAATTACAACATTCAGTCTTCTTGTAGGAGTCTATCAGCATGGCACATCTTGATTTGGTAATATTTGCCATTCTTCCTAGCAAAAGCTCTCCAAATCTATCAGATTGCGAGGGCATCTCTTGTGCATAGATCAGTTCACCACACAGATTTTCTATTGGGTTTAGGTCTGGGCTCTGGCTGGGCCATTCCAAAACTTTAATTTTCTTCTGGTGAAGCTATTATTTTGTTGATTTGGATGCATGCTTGGGGTCACTGTCATGTTGAAAGGTAAAATTCCTCTTTATCTTCAGCTTTCTAGCAGATGCCTGAAGGTTTTGGGCCAAAAGTGACTGGTATTTGGAACTGTTCATAATTCCCTCCACTTTGTCTAAAGCCCAGTTCCAGCTGAAAAAAGCAAACCCAAAGCATGATACTGCCACCACCATGCTTCACCTTGGAGATGGTGTTCTTTTGGTGATGCGAAGTGTTGTTTTTGCACCAAACGTACCTTTTGGAATTGTGGCCAAAAAGTTCAACCTTAGTCTCATCAGACCATAACACATTTTCCCACATGCTTTTGGGAGACCTGATGTATTGTTCTGCAAATTTTAGCCAGGTCTGGATGTTTTTTCTGTATAAGAAAAGGCTTCCATCTTGCAACCCTACAGCATAGGACAGACATATGGAGAATACGGGAGACTGTTGTCACATGCAGTACACAACCATTACTTGCCAGAAATTCCTGCAGCGCCTTCAGTGTTGCTGTAGGTTTCTAGGCAGCCTCCCTGGCCAGTTTTTGTCTTGTCTTTTCATCAAATTTGGAGGGATGTACAGTTCTTTGGAACATCACTGTTGCCTCATATTTTCTCTACTTTTTGATGACTGTCTTCACTGTGTTCCATGGTATATCCAATGTGTGGAAATTTTTTATACCCTTCTCCTGACTGATACCTTTCAAAAATGAGATTCCTTTGATGCTTTGTAAGGTCTCTGTGAACCATGGCTTTTGTTGTAGCAGGCAAGTGAGTAAATGTCGGGAAAATCCTACTAGGACAGCTGAACTTTATTTGGGGTTAATCAGAGTCTCTTTAATTGATGGCAGGCGTGTACCCAAGAAGACTGAATGCTGTAATTAAAGCAAAAGGTGCTTCAACAAAGTATTAGTTTAAGGGTGTGCACACTTATGCACCAGCTTATTGTACGTTTTTTATTTTTTATATTTTTCCCCTAACATATTTGTTTTTCAATTGAATTGTACAGGTTATAGGTCACATTAAAGGTGGGAAAAGTTTTGAATTGATTTATTGTGGTCTAATTTTTTTTTATATATGACAAAAACCTGGCATTTTAACAGGGGTGTGTACACTTTTTATACCCACGGTATGTAATACCAATATTATAATATAATTGCTTAATACTCACGACCACCTTTTGTCAAAAAAACAAAACAAAAAACAATCTCCACTGAGACTGTGCTCTGTTGTACACTTGTCCTCTTCAGTTGTAGAAATAAGAAGAAAAGGGAATGAACAGTTGTTTACCTGTGTCACACCGATATGTGTGCATAGCTGATGAATGCATGCTCTCTTTTTAACATGATTCTCTAGCACATCTGATATAATGGATGCCAAACTTAACTAAACAATGCACTAGGCCTTGCTGGAATTATGCAGAGTGGTAGCACTAATGAGTATTGTGCTTATTTCCTGACAATCTTTCATTTTCTTTCCTAAATTATTTATTTATTTTTTTTTTTACAAGAAAGTAGATGCTCAATGTTTGATATACTCAGAGGCACCAGAGTACCTGGTAAGGGGTGAAGGGATGAATTAACTATTGTTACTTTGATTTTCATGGCAAAGTTAAATTTCTGTAAACACAGCTAAGTTCAACAATAAAAAATGAGAGGTCTAATATGTAGTGTACTTGTAATGTTGTGTTTTTGTGAATAATCCATTCCCTTTACTTGTATGGCATGCCATTTAATGGTAACAACAAGGAAGCACTGCACCACACAATAAGTTAATCTCAGAGAGCCACAGTATGCAGGTCACACACTTGCTGCTTTGGCCCCCACCTCCACTCTACAGTGGGTGTAGTGGCTAGCTGTCATCAACCATTTTGTATGTGCATCAACTATTCTGGACATAAGCAAGAGACTTTAATAAAAGATGCCATATATACGTTAGTTTTCCCCTAAGATGTGATTTCTAGCAGTGCAATTCAGTCAGCCTTCATTCAGCAAGCATAGTATAATTTTTGTTAGTATATCTAAAAATCCTTACTTTGTGAAATGAATTTGCAATGAATTTAAAATTTCTCTCTCTATATAACAATAATGTATATGCACGTGTTTCTGTGTGTGTGTGTGTGTATGTGTGTGTGTGTGTGTATGTGTGTGTGTGTGTGTGTGTGTGTGTGTGTGTATGTATATATATATATATATATATATATATATATACATATAATTCAATACATTCAGTAATACATGCATATATGTATATGACACATGCATGTATACATAGGTATACATGCATACATTCATCTACTTAAAATAATTCTACCAATATTCATACAAACTTCTACTCATCTTTACAAAGTCAGTACCCTTCAAGTTATACATACAAGAAAAAGTTCTTATTACAAAACTCTGACATTCTCTCTTGGGCCTCTGAAACCTACCCTACCAGCTGGTCTCCCCTCTGCCTCATCATACCTGTTCATGCACAGTATTACATAAATAAAAGTGTAGGTTATCCCTATTGGGAGAGCAGGTCCACTTTCTTCCATTCTGAGCTGCTAGTTGCCAACTCCAACTTCCACAGATACCATTCCTGCAGTAGGTAGAGGAGGATTTTTGGTCTCTTTATCTAACCATCTTGGGTCTCAACCCTGGACTTTAACAAAAGCCATCATTTATGAAGTCCTAGAACAAGGTTGAAGTATGTAAGACTGACACAGGGGATAAAAATGGGTGGAAAATGCCCCCTGAAGTGTGACATCTCCATGCCTGTCCTTACGCCTATTTTAGGCTAATAGCATTGTTGCCTCACAGCAAGAGGTTCTGCTGTTCGATTCTCGGCTGGAACACCTTCTGTGTGGAGTATGTATATCCTCCCCGTGGTCGAGTGGCGTTCGAAAGACATGCGTGAATGGGCGTGCCTTCATTGAAGGCTGGGCGTCGGGCAGGCACCTCAGCACCATAAAAATCGACTGCCAATCATTAGCAGACCGGAGTTCCACTGTGGCGACCCCTAACCGGGAAAAGCCGAAAGAAAAACAACAACAACAACAACCTATCTATGGAAGTGATAGCAGTGTGAAGGTTCATCTACCATATGGAATGCAGCAGTCACACGAATTTCCACCTTTGCATTTCATTGCCATTGCTTCATTTATTATGTGCATAGGTTCATACACAAGTACTAGGCATGCTGCCCTTGCAGGTCATTTTAAACCTAGTTAATTTCCCTTTTGATGCTTGGATTAACCTATCCCATTTGGTTAGAAATTGGCCTAACTCATCCCATGCTCAATAATTCTACATTACCTCTAATAAAAAATAACTGGGATCATAACATAGATAATGAGGAGACCTGTGCGCAGGATAAAATATTTAGGAGCTACCTCTATCCATTAGTAGCACGGGGAGGGGGGCAGTCCTGGGGTAAATTTTCTGTTTTCCATCCATATTTCTAAGTTGAATATGGACAGGGATGATCTTTTTTATGAGGATGGGGAGTCAGTTCCAGAGCTGCTGTATCTCCTGTGAGATATACCTGTCCTTCCAAACCATTCTGTTGATATTGCACAAGAGGTGTAGATTCCTAGATTGAGTATTTCTGATACCATTTAACTTGGTGATGTATGGCAAATCCATCATTATTTGGTCAGAAGATGCCTTGCCTGCCAGACACAGGTTACCTCTTAGCAGCCTGTAGGATACTGAGTACAGTGAAAGAGCATGGGGTGGGGGTTGGCAGTTGTATGTATATGCATCTACTCAAATCATTCTAAGACTTTCCTTCTTTTTATTTTTACCAGAATACTTGAGTTACCATGGATTGAAGCTGTAATGTAACTTGTAGTTTCAAGATACAGCAATTTATAAGGTTTCATTAATAAATGTTTTTCATTTTTTTTCTTTCCTTTCAAGTAAAAGAGACTACTGTTTTGTAATCTCTTCTATGGATTACAGTAATACTATGGTAGAGGAGAGGTCTATTAGTTGTTAACACACACAACTTACATTTCCCAAAGGAATAGCATGGTTTAAGTTCACATACTTGCTCGCACTCAGCAACCTTTAGCTGAGTTCACCCACAAGAAGCCAAAGTCACTTTATGCCTATAGAAATGGATGCACACTTGTGCAATGGTATGATTCTTAGACCTTATCTTGGCTCATCATCATTTGCATGCTAACTTGTAAATCAGCTCCAGTTTACACCACTACACTTATGTCCAAAACCGGATCACAGGATCATAGGAAGTTACTAGGCTGATGGCCTTAGGACCTTTACAAGCCTAGCCAAGTTACTCTTGTTTCCACGATCAGCACCTATTGCCCCTGTCCAAGAGAGACAAAGGTGGAACCCCTGGGGTGAATTTACAATTACCCATACAATCATCCAGATTGTATTTGAAGAGGGCCAATGAGGAGCTGTTTTTGTCATAAAGTGGGAGTCTGTTCTAAAGGTGTGGTAACCTCTGGGAGACAAATCTGTCCCTCCATCAGGTTTTATTAATGTCACATACCAGGTTATCAGGTTATCGGGCTGAGTAACCCACTTACCATTTGACTTACAGATATACAGCACTTCCAATAAAGCAGGGTCAGAGATTACCTTGTATGCAAGGCAGTGATTTTCTCTGAGTAGTCTTTATGAAACAAAGTAAAGTGACAGTGATTTCAGCCAATCCACATAGGAAAGATGCTGAAGACCTTGAATTCTCCTTATGAGGAACCTTTGTGGTCTCTCCAATTGCTGCAGGTGCTTGAAAAGGTACATACCAAAAGGGGCATTGTACTCAATTATTGGTCTGATGAGGGAAGAGTACAGGGAGGTTATAACTTTTTTTTCTGGAAACAATCTTCTTACTTATGAGATGAACAACATATTTAACTATGTTGAGTTGTCTTTATTGGCAACAGTCTGGGTAAAGTATGAATAGATTAAAAGCAATTATGAATAGGGGATTAGTCAGAAATTAGTAGAAAAAAACATCCAGATTGGTACAATGTTTTAAGATCTGCTGGCCAGGAGGCATACATTTACCTCTGAGGTATGACAGATATTGCATTTTTATAACCTTAAGAATGACAGGAATGAGAAAGTGTAAGGTGCCATTTTTCCAGCAGTATCTTGGTACTTTTGTGGTCTTTACTTTCACTGATAAGAGTTACAGAGAAGAAGGGCAACAGCGTACAATGAATTAGAAGATTATAACACTATATAAATAAGTACAAGTTGCAATTAGTTACTGAGGACAATTAAAACAACAGTCAATACGCTTTCACAATATCTACTACTAAATTGTTATACTGTATGTGGCATGTGTGCATGAATCTGGTTGAATTATGGACCACAATTGCCGGTTACAACATGTTGCAGCAGTAGGGATCAAAATACCAGAGAGACAACTTCACTCCTGAATAGAATCACATCTTAGTGGATGCTCTCATGATATATAGAAAATGTTTGTTTGGTAAAGAGAGGCCAAAGCAGGCAAAGATAGCAAAGCTGTGGAATCAATTAGCAGCTGGCATTAATGGTTTACTTTGGGGGAAGGAACCACACATTGGCACAATGTAAAAAAGAGCAAATTATCTATTTGGATGTGCAAGTACCAAAGTGAGGTTGAATGCAATTGCCCACAGGAGCACTGTTGGGGGCCTTTCCACACACCAACCAGCACAAATGATGACTGTTTACTAGTTTTGAGGGCATACAGGATTGGTTTCAATGAATGAACTAACTAACCTGATGCACAGTCTCGCCTTAACAAGCACCACACAGCAAGGTCGACATTACACATGGACATCTTGCAGCTGAGGCTGAAATCAGTGTTCAATAAAGCAAAGCATTTCTTACTTACCCAGTAGTCACTTTGCAGATGAATAACTTTGATGCTATATCTGAAAGACAGTAACATGACAGCAGAAGATAACAAAACAAATTTTCTGTCAGAAAATAATGAATAAGTCTTCATAATTTCTCAAGTAAAACTTTCTCCTCTACATGCTGCAAAATACATTCTTTTATGTTCTTACTTGGAATGTAGCCTGTGATAGTGATGGATACGGAACAGTCCTGCTCCATCCCTGCTACACCCAAACAGTTACTTCAGAATAACCTTATATGAGCAAAATAGTTAAAGGAGTCATTACCCTTCTCCTTATGCCTTTACCATTAACACTATCGATCACAGTTGACAATTAGGCATCAGAATAGTTTTATGGCATACAAAACACATACAACAAGCAACTAACTATATAGAAAAATGTTTCTTTAAAGAATAATACAACTGTCTGATTTATAGTGGCAGTAGGCCCTGCGTCACTCAACATAGACCACAGGGAACACTGCATGCATCAAGTTTAACTGATGTGATATTATAGTAAAGGTACCGCTACCTGGATGTCATGGCCAATAGTGGTGGACTGGGTGCCATGTCTTTGACTGCACAGCAGTAACAATACACAACCCTGCCACATGAGGTCACATGATACTGCTGTTGGCTGGCCATCATCATTGTTATCACTGGTGGAAGGAGCAGTAGCAGGGGCTGCACTGCCATCATGGGGCAGATCAGCATCAGACTGATGGATAACCATGTTGTGAGGAATGCAGCAGGCAGTAAACATTCAACATGCAGTAACAGGGTTATACTGAAGGGCACCCCCAGATTCATTCAGGTAATGCAAATGGGCATTCAGCAGGCCAAAGACCCGATCAATGACAATCTGTGTTTGGGATGGGGGGTGTTTAAGTGTTTCTTAGCAGTTCCTCAAAAGTTATGAATTGATGTCAGGGTGTGAGTGAGTAGTCTGCACCACCTGTAAAAGAAAAACTGGAGGAAACATAACAAGAAAGGTAGATTTAGTGCTAAGCAATACATTTTCCAAATTATACCTACAGACATTACTATGATTGGAAATGTCTGCACTTACCAAAAAGGTAACCATGAGGTATCCTACCATGCAAGAAGAGACAGCAGAGTGAGCTTGTGTTCCAGATGTGCTAGATGTGAGAATCATGGGCACTGCTAGGATGCTGGGATGACACATTGGTGATGCACTCCCATGGCAAGTATAGTGAGGGTTATATAGACCCTGGTATTCAGAGTTATAGGAAGTCTACACAACTCTCCAACTGTCATCTGTGGGCCATAGAAACTTACTAAAACCCTCATTATATCCCTGCCAGCTTTAACTCTATCAAGAATTTTTTTTGGTCAGCAAAGTTAAAATGAGTCTCTGCTTGTATCTGTACTTTCTAGGTTGACAAGCACTGCTGAGTGCCTGAAGTTTTGTCTGGGCTAAGGCAAGAAGCTCACTTTGAAAGACAGCCAAGCTGGCAGCTGTATCAAGCATCTTCACCAATTGTAAAGTAAATAGAAAAGGCACGACTTTTGCCTTTTATAAAGTATGCATGAATGGCACAGAGGTGCATAAAAAAGTGACTATGAATCACAGACAGGTGGGAAAAGTCCTCATTTACATAATTTTGTCATATACATTTCTGGCATCCTTCGTTTATACCTCATTTCCAGATGCAACTAACACTAGGTAAGACTGCAATCCAAATTGTAGCTTGCTACAGATCTCCCACCAAGCCCCAAGATTCTCACTACACCTTTCTAAACATACTGGAAAATATTAATATACAACCAAACACCATAATACTGGGTGATTTCAACTACCCTGCCATTAACCGGGAAAACTAGTCATGTACCAACACCTTTGCCCAACGGTTCTTGGAATTCATAAATTCCAATACCCTGGATCAACTAATCCATAGTCCCACCAG
Organism: Protopterus annectens; assembly: GCF_019279795.1. Lineage (NCBI taxonomy): Eukaryota > Metazoa > Chordata > Ceratodontiformes > Protopteridae > Protopterus > Protopterus annectens. Next base: position 885,974,313 of record NC_056727.1, on the reverse strand, counting down.
GGGCTCCAATATCCTAGACCTGGTCATTACCAACATGGGAAATCGATGCTCCACACCTATGGTCACCCCCTCGTTGGTCAGGTCAGACCATAAGCTAATCACCCTTAACATCCACATCCCACTCCCACCCCCCAGTAAGAAAACCTCCATAAAAAACTTCTCCAAAGCCAACTTCATGCTAATCAAGTCAGAAGTTACAAACTTCATGACACCCATGCAGATGGGAACTGAAAGTTTGACTGCTGAGTCCTACACTAAGGCACTGTATGAGCACATCCACTCATGCATGAATCGTGCCATCCCAAATAGAACCAAGATGTTCTCCTCCAAAAAAAGGAAGCCAATCTGGTGGTGCCCTGCCATAAACAAACTTTACAACAAAAGGAAGAAACTGTTGAGGAAAAGAGGAAAATTCCAGGATGCAAAAAACTCCCTTACCAGCCTTAGTAAGAAGCTGAGATCCCTCATAAAATCCTCCAAAGCTAGTTACGAAAATAAAATTGCCAAAGAGTCCAAAGACAGCCACAAGGCATTCTATAACTATGTCAAGAATCTAAATGGCAATGCTCAGATCTGCTCTGAGCTACAACAGATTGGCATTAAATATACTGATCCCAAGGATATTGCCAATATGCTGGCAGATCGATTCAGTGCCAACTTCACCCCCCTGTCACCCCCTAAATGGCCCATCTCAATACCGGAATATTGCCAAATTCTGGTAGTAATGGCCACACAGGTAAAAAATGCACTCTCCAAAGCTAAGAATACAGCATCCATGGGACCAGATGGCATCCCGGGCTGTGTACTACATGAACTACAAAATGAACTGGCACCTCACCTAAGTGTCATGTTTAATGATACCTTCACCTCAGGCTTTGTGCCCACTGAATGGCACACAGCTACAGTTATCCCACTCCACAAGGTGGGATCCACCTTGGATCCCAGGAACTACCGCTCCATCAGTCTGACGAGCCTGATCTGCAAGGCCATGGAACATATTATCATGGAACTTATAAACAAAGACATTGGCAAACTTAAAACACTGTACCCCACCCAGTTTGGGTTCGTGAAGCGCCAAGCTTGTCTCCTGAACCTGATTGACTTCTTTGAATCAGTCTCCAGAGCCGTGGACGAAGGTAAGGCAGTCCACACAGCCTATCTGGACCTCGCCAAGGCCTTTGACACCATCCCCCACTCTGGAATCATAGATAAACTTACTAAGCTTGGCATTAATCCCTATGTCACACGATGGGTTGCCATCTGGCTTACTGACAGAACCCACACACTGTAAAAGTAGCTGACTCCAAATCCCGATCCAGACAAGTGACAAGTGGAGCACCTCAGGGTTCAGTCCTAGGACCTCTCTTGTTTGGCATCTACTTCTCTGAAATACAAGCCAACACTAATGGACTCTAACTAACAAAGTTCACAGATGACTGCAAACTGGAAGCCACTATTGAATCCCCAAATGATGTGGATACTCTACAAAAGGGCCTTACAGAAGCAGATGCTTGGTGCCAGAGCCATGAGCTCAAGCTAAATGCCAAGAAATGTATAGTTATCCCCTTTGGGAAAAAACATATTCCCGTGAATTATCACATAGGTGGCAGTACACTAAACACCAAAAGTGTGATAAGAGACTTAGGGACACAGGTGGACAGTGGTCTCACCTTCAATAACCACATCGCCACAACAGTCAGGAAATCCTTCTATGTGGCACACCTCATCACTAAGGGCTTTTCATCAAGAAAAAAGGAGGTCATTATCCCACTGTACTCATCCCTCATTAGACCCATTATACAATACAACGCCCCATTTGGTATGTACCTTTCAAGACATCTGCAACAACTGGAAAGGCCCCAGAAATACCTCACTAAAAGAATCACAGGCCTAAAGCAGATGCCCTGTGCTGACCGCCTTAAAAAACTCCAGCTATACTCTGTCACATATCATCTACTCCAAGGCGATCTCTGCTTAACATACAAGGCCATGTCAAACCCAGAGCTGTTGGACATGCTACACTTAAAGAAATCCCAATCCCTCAGAGCCACACGCTCCAGGGATCCAAACCTTGTTATCACAATAAACAAAACATGCTGGAGGGATAGGTTCCTGACCCAGAGACTCCCCATACTCTGGAATAGACTGCCCATACATATTAAGCAGAGCATCTCCTTGGCTCTCTTCAAAAGGAACCTTGACGATTGGATGGGAGATAGGAAATTCACCATGGGATCATGTCAGTCACCCTGCTAGACAGGAGTCCAGAGAAGTAAATATTGTGGGAAGAAATATCCAGGGAATTGTTATGGCTAGGCTTGTATAGGCCCTAGGGCCGATAGCCTAGTGCGAAACTATGAACCTATGAAGAATTGTTAGACATGCATTAGATGAGGAGTAGATTGAAAAAGTGGCTATAGGAAAAGTGATAGGGAGGATTTAAGGAAATGTTTAAAAGAATAACGACTGGGAAAATGGATTATATGGCTATAGGTATCTAATATATATATATATATATATATATATATATATATATATATATATATATATATATATATATATAAACACACACACACACACACACACACACACACACACACACATGCATGGATTTACTTTGGAACATTGACACTCATATTATCGAACTGGAAAAATAAAATACCATAACATCAGAATACCGAACAGTTACAGTGGAGTTTACACATGGAAAGGAAATGCTTGGCCAACTGGAACCCACATGGAGGCCAACATGCCCTGTCCTCCACTATAATGCGATCCCGGAGTTGGTATATTTAGTTGGGGCGGTGGGGGGGGGGTTCTTTACCTCAGAGTGAAGTTCGGTGTTAGTTGGCCAAGGATTGCCATACTATGTGGAAACTCAGCCTTTCGGTATTCTGATGTTACGGTATTTTGGTCTCGAGATTTTCCAGTTCGATAATATGAGCGCCATCTAAAGTGAATCCATATACATATATACATATCTATGTCTACTCACACACACACACACACACACACACACACACACACACACACACACACAAACACACACTATATATATATATATATATATATATATATATATATATATATATATATATATATATATATATATGTATATATATGTATATATATATATATATATATATATATATATATATATATATATATACATACATATATATATATATATATATGTGTGTGTGTGTGTGTGTGTACACAGATATATACATATGAATATGCTTGTTTTTCTTTATATATATATTTTTATTTTATGAATATACTGGTTGATTTTGCCAAAGCTGTATTATACAAATGCATAGATGATGCAAACCATAAAGAACCACTTCTTTTCCTATACATTTTGTATTATTTATGAAAAAGTGAGAATAAAGAGTCAGAATTTTATATGAAATTATGACAAAAGTAATCAAGTAAAGGAAAGCATTTAATATTTATTTGACAAAAAAATCATACCGGACAAATGTGACATAAATAGGATATTAAGTTATGTAATTCAATATGGATTTCCTGAGGAGGGAGAAAAATAATTATTACAGTCAGTGCTTATATTTATTTGTGGTTCAAGTCCCAATCTAGTCAAATGGGCATTGTATACAATGAAAGAAAAAAGGGTAAAAAAGCACTTGGGACTATGGTTCATCTGTCATCTTTAAATATATATTATGTTTTATTTAAGACACTTAGAGAAAGAGTGGATATCTTAGGAAACAGTATTGAAAAATAATTGTTTGGAAATTGGCTGTATAAGATAAAAGAAGGAAATTAATAGAACAAGATACAAAATTATTTCAAAAGAAACTATTGCAGTAAAAATCAATGAAGAAGAACAGAAAAAAGAAACAAATTTATTAGCAGAAAATGGTGGTAACATCTTTATTGAGTGTATGCAGGGGAGTGATTAGAGGAAAGAAAATAAAAATGTATATTAAAAAGCCAAATATTGGTAAAGAATTTTATGAGTAGGGAGATTTTATGGTGATTTTCATTAAACAGACTTTCAACCAAATAGAATACAATGTATAAAAGGAGGAAAGAGCAGCTGCATAAAAAGAGAGGAGTGTCATGTAGAAGAATGACTGCACATGTTTTTGTTGCAAATACAAATATTAGTTTATCTAAAATTAATATTTGAAAAATATTGGAAATGATGGTCTTCCCTGTATGTCATCAATACCTACAACTTGGGAATTACTTGCTCGCTCATGTTAAGAACTAAATAAAATTGCTGCCACTCTGTATTGTTTTGGGACATTTTCTTAATTCTCTTTTTTTGTGTGGAGTTGGTATATATAAGTTTGAAAGGTAAGGGGGGCTTGACCACCCAAATGAAGTTATGTGATTTGCAATCTGGAACTAAAAACTTTTAAATTATGTTCTTGACATTAGAAGATCAGTTCTATGAGCTCAAACCAAGGGTAACAAACACAAAGGATGACCATAACCAAGTGATTCCTAAAATGAGCTTTGTGAGTAGGTTCATAGGTTCATGGGCCTTTATAAGCCTAACCATGCAACCCAAATGTATCCCATGAGGTATTGTGCCTTAGAGGTTATTATAAGGGGTGTGTGTTAGTCAGAGCATGATTTAATAGTTGCCTCTGCCCTTCAGAGACAGTGGTATCATTCCAGCGATGAATTTCTGATTTCACATCCACTGGTACAAGTTGCACTTAAATAGGGTTAGGGAAGGGCTCTGCTTCAGTTGGATGAGAAGCCTATTCCAGAAAATGTGGATTCTCTGAGATAGATAGCTGTCTCTCCAGCATGTCCTATGTAAGTTGAAAGCAAAGTTTAAATCCTTAGAACTACTAGCTCTGGTGTTGTTCGTTTTCTGCTGATGCAAAAGGTCCATCAGAATGGGATCCAAGTATGACTTGTACACCAGCATAAATCAACTCTCAGCAGTCTTTAGGAAACAGAGTATACAGATAGGGTTTTGAGGTGATCTGCACAGGATATTGTGTTTATGCCATGTATTCTTTTTGTGAGGAACCCCTGTGGATGTTTACCTTGTTATTTATGCCTGAAGATTTCCTGAGTTATTGCTAATCATTTCCATGATAATTCTTTCCATGGCTTTGCATATAAGACTAGTCAGATTAATGGATCTATAGATCTTGGGATCCATTCATGGTTCACATTTGTACAGAGGGATGACCGTTGTAGTCTTCTATTCACATGGCATGAAGCCTGTGCAGAGGCTATGATTGAATCGTGACACTAATAGCCCTGTTAGGTCATATTTCAGGCTGTTTATGAGGCATCATGGGATATTATAGAGCATATCAAAGCTGTATTCTTGACCTTAGAGAGCACATCTAAGCCCTGCTCTCTGCTGACAGTTGGAGGTGTTATGTTACATGGTATTTCCTGGGGGAGCAGCTGTGGGTAAAAGAGTAAAGTTGGAGCTAAATTTGTCAGGCAGAAGATTTGCTATATCTTCCTGTTTCATAAATGTGGCTCCATTTATCAAAAGTTTGGCACACTGTTGTATGCTGCTTTTGAGGTTTTGGACATATCCAAAGACGGCCTTATGGTTGTCCTTGGCCTGAGACACAATCTTTACCTCAAAAATTGCTTTATTAAACTTAACTAGTCCTCAGTTGTCTATTCAGTTCGACTAGAGAGTTTTTATATTTTTTGTTGTTACACTTCCTAGTTTTAGATATGACTTTTTTCTTTTGTTTAATACCTGTTTAATTTTGGATTCCACCAGGGTATTTTTAACACCTTCATTGAATTATCACTTAAGACATAGGCAAAATACATTTATATAAAAGAAATCAAACCATATTAATATGTTACTTGTTACAATCATTATATATCACATGAATCACTCAATTCATGCCTTTCCTTAAATCTCACTCCTCTTCCAAATCATTATTCTGCATGTATTGTTACCACAATTTCTATTTTTTTCTATGCAATTTGCTCCAATCTCTGTTACAATATTCAGTACTTCAAATACACTTGGTTTAGACTTTAATTTCCATTTTCTAGTAATTGCTTTTTTGGCAGCCACCAAAATTAAACTTAGCAAAGCCTTACTAGGCAATTCAGATATTGTATCCCAGTTCAGAAAAATAAATCATTTCCTTAGTTACATCCATTTGCTCATCCAATATTTCTGACCAAAGTCTACCAACTCATTACACTCCCAAAACATATGTTTCCGGTTACCTCTTTCTTCCTCATCACCCCTCCAATATTTGCCATCTACCTGAGGAAGAATTCTTTTGAGTCTGCTTGGGGTATAAAAACACCTATGGAAACACTACCAAGCAACCATTCCAAATCCTCTAGACTTTGTTGCATTCTTGAGAGCCATACATATGCCCTTTCATTGATTCTTTCTGAATTGCTTATCCAATTTGCCTTCCCAATCTTTTCTAACCTCCTATAATTGATTCCTATAGATATTGTGCAACATTTTATATGTCTTTCTAATTATCCCTTGTTAACAGTAGCTTCAGTTATAGACTCAATTAAAACTCTCCCAAAATAGGTCTTTCACTTTGGATTCCACAGTCCCTTTCTGTTTTCCTGTACTCTTATATCAATCCTTGATGAGGAAGGTAATCTCTAGACTGCAATCTAAATGTCTTCTTGGCCTCTTCTCATTTTATTACCTTTCATTCTCTAGTTAATTGCTCCTAGTACCTTGGTTCCTTTGTCAATTTTCTCCAATACATTCCAGCCCCCTCTTGCCTATTTTTTGTACTCCACATTGCAGTCATCTCTATTGGCAAACATATCCTTTCTCCATTTTTGTTTTGGCTTAGTTCTTAGAATACTTTCTGCTACTTTATGAATATAATATTTTGCATGACTGTTGTTATCTCCTTATGGATCTACACCCAAAATCCCTCTCTCCTTATTTCTTGAATTTCTCCCCATTTCATCATCATCCCTTTCCACTTTGAATTATAGCTTTCTGCTTGTATTATGTATATCAGCCTTAAATATGTAGCTCTAAAATATCCCTTTAAATTAGGTAATCTGAAACCACATTGACCTATTGGAAGGATCAACTTAACCAACTTGACCCTTGCCCTCTTCTCCTCCCTCCAGATAAATTCCTTCAACTCTTCATTAATTATTGCCCACAACGTCCCCTCTGTTTGATTAAACTCTGCCTCTATATACCTAAAAGGACTAAACATATTTTCATTGTTTGTGTCTTGCTAGCTCTTTCCATAAAAAAGAGCTTCCAGTTTCTCAGTTTTTGTATTATATTTTTAGTCTTCTCACATATCCATAGCTGCTGTAACAGAATCCTTTTTAATCCATACTCCTAAATATTTCATTTTATCATGTCCTCATAGACATGGGTATTGCTGGACCAATTCATGTGTGGGCACATAATTTGCAGCTATAGCCTTTGTTTTATCTTCATTAATTTTATACCCTAAAAAGACTTGAAACTGTCTCAAGATGTTCAACACTGAGATGCCCTTTCATGGTTTTATCAGGTACAAAATAATATTGTCTGCATATAAAGACCCAGAGCTGCTAGATATGCTACATCTAAAGAAATCCCAATCCCCCCATGCCACACACTTCAGGGACCTAAACCTCATTCCCACAATAAACAGAGCATGTTGGAGGGACAGGTTCCTAACCCAGAGACTTCCCATACTCTGGAACAAACTCCCATTCACGTCAAGCAGAGCACTTCACTGGCCCTCTTTAAGAGAAATCTTGACGAGGGGATGGGCAGTAAGAAGTTCACCCCGGGCATCACTTCAGTGGCCTTGCTTAACATGGGCACTGGGAACTAACTTTGGGCAGCATGATGCCAAGGAATCTTCTTGGGCTAGGCTTATATAAGCTCCAGGGCCGTTATCCTAGTACACACCTATAAGACTATTTTTCATGATTGCTATAGCAATTATATCCTTGAATTTCTGAGTCCCTTATTTTCTTTATCAGTGGCGATAAATATAAAGCAAATAACAAAGGGGAGGACACTCTTGCCTGATTCTTCTGTTCAGATACAACTTGTCAGAAAGGAACACTCCCACTTTAATTTTTGCCTCCAATCCCTCATATAGCATGTTAATTAACCTTATTATTTTAGAGAAACCAAATGCTTATAGTGCCCTACTCTTAAAATCTCGGCTTACTCTGTCAAATGCTTTCTCTGCATTAAGACCCACCAATAACAGTGGTATTTTCTTACACTCTGCTTAGCTGTGGATCATCATTTTTCTATTAATGTTGTCAAATGCTTGCCTGCCCTCCACAAAATTACATTGATCCACATCTAGCAATTTTGGCAATACCTTTGCAATTTTAGCTATGGTAGACATAAACAGTTTATGATCATGGTTTAAAATTGAAATGAGCCTATATGAAGTTGGGTCTGATGGGTATTTACTGTCTTTAGGTACTACAGCCACCACAGGTTTCTTCCAGGATGTTGGTGCCTCCCTTCTTTTTAAAATACTGTTAAACCAAATCTTCTAGATCTTTATCACTTTCCTTCCTCCTAGCATCCAAAGTTCTACAAGACTTCCATATATTCCTAGAGACTTTCCTCCTGCAGATTGATTGTACATCACCATTTTGTATCTCATCTCCTCCTAGTTTAACTGTTAATTGGTGAGCCTCATATACCTCTAACCTTGACATACTTAAGTCTTCAATAAATATTTCCATTTGTGCTCTTTATTGATTTCTACATTTCTCTATATTATACAAATTTTCATAAAATATCCAAAATATCTTTAACATCTCTACAGGATCTCTGGTTATTTTTCTCGTTATAGGCTCCCTAAGTTTCTAACAACCCTTCCTAATTTCTGTTGCCTAAGTCATTGTGCTAAAAGTGTTTGTGCTCTGGAGGTATGATGAAAAACAGTTGCTTAACAGCAATCTTTCTAAACTAGTGCATATCATCCAGATACTCCCTTATTTTTCTCTTTAGCCCTCCACAGTTGCACTTCTTCTTGTTCTTTGTGATTCTGCTTATTCTGAAATACTTTAAGCTTTGTCAGCCCCACTAAATAATTCCTGTTACTTCTTAACCAAATCTCTTTTCTTTTATTTCTACACTATTTTAAACTCCACTTTCATTTTATCCTACTCACTAGCTATAACTTCTGAAGAAATTTCTATCTTCCCTAATAATTCTCAAATAATTTCCACTACACTTTCCTTAAATTCCTCCCTTTAAACATGTATGTGAGGAACTGCCATTGTCTCATATTTACTTCATTACCTTGTATTTTTATCTTCATTGTTATACTGGTCCATAATCTGAAATAGTTATTGTATGTGTGTCGAAGCTTTCAATTAATGCACATGCTCTAGTGCAATACAGTTTCTGTCTAGTGTAATCAGTTATTATACTCTTGAAATAATATGTAAATTCTGTCTGAATTCCTACTACTTAATTCATGTCTTCCATACCAAATACTTTCATAAACATTTTCAGAAATCTAACTTCTTTTGTTATATTTTCCCTTTTACAATCCCCAGTTACATCCTCACTGTTGCAAATCAAATTCCAGTCCCCACCTATTAGTAATATTCCCTGCTGAAAGCTGATTATTTCACCCAAAGTGTTCTTCAGCTCCATAATAGCAATTTAAGGTGGAATATAAATACATGCCAACATAGTCCTCCCTTGCAAGTAGCCCCTTACTACCACAAATATAGCATTATTATTTTTTCCCCTCTTCTTTCACTATTAGAGCTTCACTAGCAATTAGTATAAGCACTCTCCTTTTACTTTGTCCCTGATACTCTGATGAGTATCCCTCATAAAATCCCTTCTTTATTAAATTCACATGTTCACTTCTTTCCAAATGTGGCTTCTGTATCACTGCTATTTGCACTCTGCATTTCTTAATACAATTCAATACTCCTTTCTTTTTGTCTACACCCTTGAGGTCATTAACATTCCATAATAAACTGAGTAGTCTAACCATTATAATACAAAGTTATCATTCCCACCTATTATATATGACAACTATTTAAATGTCTATTTCCAGCCTTTATGTTACATACACCCTCTAATGTTTGGCAGGTTGAATGTTTTTACAGTTGTTTCTTGCCACCTTCATTTGAACCTTTGTCCCATTTAATAAGAATTTTTGTTTTAATGAAAACCCTCAAAAAATCACACTCCAGAATACTGCATAACCTATTAAAACAAATATACTAAAGTATGTAACTTTTCAAATAATGTTTAACCTTTCTAATCTGCCCCTCAGTAATTACCTAACCTAAAATTAAGGCTATCCATGCTAAAATGCATGTTACAGCCTGTGCACCTAATTACACTAAGCATGTTATTGTCTTCACTTTATTTCCCTCCCAGATGTAAAAAAACACAACTTGTATGCTTTCAGAAAACATTACCCTTTAGTCTTAAAAACCTATTCGGGCTTTTATTGCCTACCACTGTAGTCAGCCTGTCTTCATGGAAACAACTCATACGGAACATGTGTTTGCTAAAGAAAACCTTTTAGAACAAACATTGTTTTATTTATAGTTACTTTTTCCCATTTCCTTTCAATGCCCTTCCAAATATTAATGATGAAGTGAGATATATACTTTTTAGACCTCCATAAGTTTAACAAAGTCAACAAAAGTCCAGTCTTTCCACTTTTTCTTGTAAAGCAATATTTCACAAATGTGATTGATGATTTATAATCTTGCATTTATTCACTAATTTCAGTGCTGCTGGTCTTCTTCTTGCTCATCTCCATCTCACAAAGCCAGACTCAGGTTCAAGTTCAAGGTACTCCTGATTCTTCTGGTCAACTCCTGTTTTTTTTTTACTGATTCTCAAGCATTTTCCTTTGGAACATTAGAAAAGGTTTCACTGGCAAAGTTTCTTTATTAGCTTTATTGTCATAAGAATGATAAACAGAGCCCCAGTCTATTTGAAGGCTCACTTTTTGTTGGATAAACTTTTGTATTTCCTCCTTAGCCTGTTCTCCAGGAAAAAAATATTCTGAAGACAGCTAGATACAGCAGATTGAATCTCACTCACACCTCCCTTCCAACATTCCCTGATTGCTGGGATACATTTGCGTCTCTTCTGCCTGGTGTACAGTGAATAATCATTTTCTACAAATACTCTACTGTCTCCAATTTTAATACTTTGCTCTTCTGAAACAGTTTTGTCAAGATCAGCTCTTTCTGATGGTATGATTGCAACTTTAATCATATAGGTCTTGGCTACTTTCTCATAGCCAGATTTGGAGCATAGACACAATGTACCTTTCAAATAACAAATCATGTTGTAGAATACTAGCCCAGTTGCTTATTTGAGCTTTCATAAAATTAATACAGTATTTTCCTTCCAGTTTCTGTAGTACAGCAGAAAATATCAAGTTTTTCCTGCTTGCTGTGTCCTCTAGTGCTCCCATTTTTGAAACAGTTCTTCTTGAGCAGTCTCATAGTTAGCCAGCCTTTTCTTTATTTGTAACTATGACTTTTGCTGTTTTATTAGGTCATCTGAATAGCTTTTTAAAGCTTCTTCCATTTTATTCTAACCTTTTGTTATCTGAGTTGATATACTCCTTCAATGTTTAATTTATTTTAATCAGCTCTGAGTACATTTGATTTATTTTTCCTCTAGATTACTAGAAGTCATGTCTTGTACCAAAGCTGGAGCTTGAACTGCATTTGCTCTGAACAGCTGCAGGATTCTTAACAGTCAATGGTTTCTCTTTACCTTTTTTAGTTGATTTCCTTTAAGGCTCTCTAAGTTTCTTATTTGCTGGCATCCAGACAGTGCACTTACTAGTCAGTAACTGAATTTACTAAAACTGGCAGTTACTGGCCCTAATTTCTTAGTTTCCTTTTTCAGATTGGAAGAGTTTGAATTACGCTGTTGGGCAGTATGCAGCCACCTTGGAAGTTCAGGGCAGTTTGCATTTTTGAGTTAGTTTTTGGGATTAAATCTGGTAGGCACAGCAGTCTCTACTACAATCACTGACATGGTTGTACGGAGCTTCTGTGAATAATTCTGCACAGGCTGTTATGTTATCTGGGTTTGGAAAGCCTTAACATTTTGGGAAGTTATCACTTAATAAAATATAGTTTGCCCTGGAGTAGTTTCTAACTGGGAAGGATTTTTTGGGGTTCCAGAATTGATGCTTATTTTGAAGGAGATTTCTTTGTGGTCTGAACTTATCCAAGAGGAATAGGCACTGGCGGTGGTTCAGAATTCTCACATATTTGCAAGTACCAAGTCCAGTGTGTTCATACTTCTATTAGGCATATGCACTGACTGGTCCAAGGTGTTTGTGCTTTTAAAGTTTAGGAATCTCTGCACTTGCAAATTTGGAGTTTTGTAGGATTCACACTTTATAGAGAGATAATTAAAGTGTTTCAATTTGTATTCCAAGTGAACATCCCTCTCCAGTGTCAGTGGTGAGGATTCAGGCTCATTGATTACTGGCCCAGAGTGGGGACGTCACAGTTTATACACTGATCACAATGTGACTGCATATACTTAAAGTGACGCCATTACACCAATACAGGATTGCAGTTGCATAAATTCCATCTTCATTATTGCAACTACATAATTATTCCAGTTAGTAATTTGATGGCAAAGACAATGAGTGTTACTACTATCTAAATGTCAGATTATGGGGATCATATTGCAGAATCACGTTAAGATACTGTCACCTATTCTACCTGGAAAGATTTATTTACTTTGGTGTTCATCTAGTTCTGGTAATTAATTTACCACCTGACTGGTCAGAATTATCTTTGATGGATCATGGTCTGGTTTGTATTACTACCTTGGTAGGTTACTAGGGTTCAAACTTAAGTTGATAAGTACAATTAATATACCCCAACCTTATCCTAATCTTATCCCTTCCTACCACTAACCCTAATCCTGCACCTGTCCTTCTTAAAAATATTTCCCTAGTAATAGTAACACTAACACATCAGGCACAGACAACTAAATCTACCTGATTACCTAACCATTACTCTAACATTAACCTGGAAACACTCACACACAAACTACCACCCCATAACACTAGCTTATCTCATACAAACATTTGGTCACAATATCCAGCAGTTTCCTTGGTCAAGCAAGTTTGCATTTGCCCAAAAGTACTATTACTACACAGAACACACACGCACACACCCACACCCCCCCAACACACACACACACACACACACACACACACACACACACACACACACACACACACACACACACACACACACACACACACACACACACACACACACCTCTACAGATTTTTGCAGAATGTTCAGATTTTTTTCCCATATTTTTGGTCTGTTTCTCATAAAATTGCAGTTTTCTATCAAATCACTTGCAAATCATTGAGGGTTGAATTCAGAAAATAATGAAAGGCATTTGAGTTTCTGACTTCATATCCTTCAGAAAAAATCATGTTAATGCAAAACCTGTTATTCTATAACATTTCTAAGATTGTAAGAGCAATATTTAGAAAGTATCCCTATTTTGGGCCTTTGTCCCCCCATGTGGCTTAGTCCAGATTTCTTGCTCTAAGAGGTTGACAGGTATGACATGCACACGCACACATATATAGATACATAGAGAAAGAGAGAAATAAAACCATAAACTTATTGAAGATTTTTTTAACACTTACAAAGTCAATATATTAGTCTCCAAAATCACATGTCAAATGTCTGTCTGTCTGCCTATCTATCGATATTTTAAAGAATACTTGGATAGTCTTAATCTAAGAAAAATTACTTCAGATATGATAGCACTTTTACAACAAGAGTTTTACATTCAGGAATTGATGGAAGATGTATATCTTTTAGGTTGTGTAAAGCCACGGGCTCGAATAGCTTCAACTTGTCATTTTATAGGAATGTATGTAAAATTTAATTCTAGTCACTCTTTAAAAATGATTATATGAAAGGAAATTGCAGATAAATTTAAGTCAGTCTTACTACTTTCATTCTGAATCTAGTTCTGACCCTTTGTCAGTGTATACCCTATATACTTAATAAATCTTGATATTAAATTGTTTTTATGGTAATCCTAGCTAGCATTTTAGGTTAGTACCTGACTGAATTAGCTTGAAGTTGCAATCTAGCGGTAGGGAGTGGAAACAAATGCAAGATAGCAATTTTATTTTAGAACTTATTGTATTTGATAATTAGAAGATTAATAATGAAAAACTTTTTGACACTGATACTAGTAACATTTTTAGACTTCATATTTAATTTCTCTTTCAGAAATGAAAAAGTCAAAGTTTCTTGAGACCATAAAAAGCATCATATCAGTCAGCATCTACATGTTTTGCAATTAGTGGTTCTATCTCTCTCCTCTCTTTTAGCATACTAAATGTCTCAAGGCTGCACTCTAGTGTCATATCTTTCATTCTTTTTTCTTGAATCACTTTTTTCATGCATAACAAGAGAGGTGGAAAATGTGGGAGTACGTTTATAACAGAATAATTTTCATTCTATCATTTGCAGATATATCGCTGTATTTCAATAGTCTTGAAAAAGTCATACTTAAAGTCTTGAAATAGTTGAAGATCACTTCACACTACAAATTGAATATCAATAAAGCCACTCTTTTGCCCTACACAATTCTAACTCCTGAAGACTATGAAACACTTAAACCAACGATTAATATCTCACAAAACTGCAAAAAAAGCTGAAATACTTAGGAAACATTAAGCATAAAGCTAATTTGGTTATGTTTTCACTCATTAATTTAGGTAATATAACAAATACTATTTATTTATTTAAGGTTTGCTAATTGGATATGTGGACTGGAGTGAGGACCCTATTCAGCCAAACCCAGGGCCAAGTAATCAAATAAAAAGTAGGAACATAAAACACATACTTCATATTTACAATGAAAGGCAGCATACCAAGATATATGGCTGTAAAAAACAATACAATATGCCCACAATATAAAGCAAGTAAAGCTACAGTTGTATCATACAAGAATACAGTAGTGAGTGCACATATGTACATGTACAAAGAAAGTCATCATATATGGAGATACTGTTGGACAACACAGAGCAAGTAAAGCAACAGTTGTATAATACAAGAATCCAGCACAAAGTAATCAAAGGAGATCTATCAAAAAAACTTGGAGTCCTAGTTAATCCACTGGTCAAAGTTACAATAGTCACGATAATTTTTTTTCCTTGACTACTTTATTTCTGCAACTATTACTTGTATTTCTTAGGAATGTTTAAAAAATAAACAAACTACTTGTAAACTTCCAAAGTAATAACAAAACTTCACATATAAACAAGAAGAAACATAATCCAAAGAATAATGGAGGACTAAAACTCCCAAACTGTATATCATTCTATATGATCTGCTAGAGTCATTAAACCATTGCAGTCCTTTAAGGACCAGCCACAGTACACTTCTTCGGATGCTTGCTGTGAGAGCACAAACTAAATTTTTAAATCTCTCATATAATGTCATCCACTTTCTTAAAATAATTTATCCAATTGCTCCATTCCTCAAAACATCTGATTTTACATACACATTGGTTAGAGGAAAATGTATATAGATTCAGAGTGTTACTAGGCTAATGACCTGAGGGGCAGGGGCTTTCTAAGCTTAGCCAAGTTTTCCCAATAGAATAATGATGTTCTGCATCTGAATAGGACATTGAGGGTCAGCCATTTATAAACTACCTCTGTCCATAAGGGAAGTGAGCACCAGGCCCAGTGTAAATTTTCTATTTCCCATCCACTGGTCTAAGTTGTGCTTAAACTGGGTAATAGATGAACTCAGCTTCACATGGCTGGGAAGCCTGTTCTACTGGAGGGTCAGTCTCTGTGATATATATCTTTCTGTCCAGCATGTTCTGTTTAAGTTACAGACAAAATTCAGGTCCCTAGACCTTGTATTTCTGGTACTCTTTGATGTAGGAATATGTTGGAACTTCATAAGTGTGGAGTTTGCAGATGGCTTATAAGCCAGATCACACCTTAGCAATCTATAGGAGATTGAGTAGAGGGAAATGGCTTTAAGACACTGTGCACGAGGCAGGTTTGTTACACATTGTATTCTTTTTTGTAAGGAACCTCTAAGGTCACTCTAGGTGCTGCATATGTGCTATTGTGATGTATTAAACAAATTCATTTTCTGGCAACCACTATTGAGTAATTCTAATGTCACTATTAGTAATGAGCCACTTAGGAAATGTATTTTTATCTATCTGGCATATCCTTTTGTAATCAAATAAAGTTGACCAAATAATTTGAGTAAGACAATATTGATGAAATTGTCTCTTGAATCATCAGCCTACCTACTATTAAATTTGATTGGGTTTGCGACTCTTGAACTGTCCTTTTCATTTATTTATCATAAAGACAACTTTAATTTAATTGTAGTTAAGTTAAAGTACTGAAAGAAAAAATGGTTTCTATAATTTATGACCAAGAATATTGAGGATTCAGGGCCTTACTGTGATATTCACATACCTAGTTACTGGGGTTCTGTCTTAAAAGATTTCCAAGCAATACCTCAAAATGCTTATAAAACACTTTTCTTAGCCAAAGTTAATCTATCAAAGGCTTCTGTCACTTGCTAATGGTTATTTATCCACTCACAATCTTGCAGTGATGTGGAAACAAACTTCACCACTTTGTGACATTTGTAACGACAATTCAATAGCAGGTTAGATACACATTTATGGGACTGTAAATCGATTCAGACATTTAGGTCTCATGTAATTAAAGGACAGAAAATTATCTCTAAGTTGATACCACAGAAGATTGTCTTGTATGGATTCTTTAGAGAAAGTTTCAGGGGAAGGCAACTCGGTATTTTAATTTATGTCTTCTTGTGCTAAATATTTTGTAACAAAAAAAAAGTTTTAAAACAAAGGAACTTTCTATGCAACTCTAAAAGTCATTCTCTAAATCTTGCCTTTGCTCATGGAATTCATGAATACATTTCTAAATATGACAAAGAGGTACCTAATGATATGGGACAATTTTATAGTTATCTGTAATGGGCACTCAGCTACCAACTCAGGAAGCACAATCCCTGGGTAGGGCAATATTCTGTTTCCCCAGGGCTGTGTAGGGGGTGTGAGGTTATTGTTTATGTTTTTTTTTTAAGTGATGTTTGCATGTACCAAGAAGCAACCTTGGAGATTCACATGCTTACTAGGAAGCTGACATTTCCATTTTTGATATAGAGTGGGTTACCTTCAGGATGTTGACATTCACGTTCGTTAACCAAGTGAATGTGAATCATATAGATAGACAGATATGGATATAGATTTAAATGAATAATACCATGTCATCTCTTTTCATTCTTTTTCTTATTAATATTTCATTTATTAAGAGTGCATTTTTCAGGTGTTTTTGATATAGAAATACAGCCTTATGTTATGATTGTGTTAGGTTTAGCTTAGGACTTCATCATTTAGCACTTAAAATATTGATGACATGATTGCTTTATAAAAAGGAACTTTTGTTTTTCATGTTGTTTCAGGTTCAGAAGCTGTGAAACTTATGTTCTTCTAGTACTTATGTTGTACTATGTGACCTTAGTATGACTACATTCTCTAATATAAACAACTGCTTTAGTTTCAAACTGAATTAAGTAATAAGTCAAATTCAGGCGTATACCCTACATAATATTTTTCTATTTCAGGTGTAGCACTTAAATATTTAACTGAGGGTCTTGTATAATTTTAAAAAAGAAAAGAGAGTGTGTGATGTAATGAAAATCTTCAGAATAAATATAATGTCAATTGTTTTGTGATCTATTTCAGTAATATGAAATGTTTAATGCATTCTGAGTCTTAAAATATTTATCTGAGCCACACTACAGATATTTTATCAGCACTCTACTTGTAATATTTAGCATTCATCACCACTTTTCCCATGCCATAAATTGATGTAACGCATGCCCATTCACACAGGAGGAAAAGAAAGACATTTTGTACACTGCACACATTAAAAATGCAACAACAAACCTCATTAAAACAACTACATGCACCCTAATCAAACACAATGAAATCTCACTTATATAAGTTAAGACACAGAAGTTAGTAAAGAAAATATAAAAACAACACTGAGCAATCAATCAGAAAATGGCATTAGAAGTAAATCAGACCTGAAATTTAAAAGGACAGTGAATTAAAGTAGCTAAAACAAATAACTAAACTATAAACTTAATATGTAATAACATAAATATTACCACTAAAACATTACAAAAAACTAAACTGCCATAATATTTTAAAAATGTAATTTCCCTCAGAACTACAGTAGAAAAAGCATCTATAAGACAATCCAGTATTAAATATAAAGTTAAATATAAAGCCCTAGTCATTAAATAAGTTTTGTAACTGCCATGTCTTTTGTCATAAATGAGAAATAGTAATCTAAACTGAACAATACAGAAAAAAGACCAACAGAATATGCATGTGGGGGTGGGGAAGTGGATGTTTGTGTGATAAATGAAATATCTTGCACTGCAGTATAAGTGAACTTGTTTTTGAACCATTTTGTTAGGGAAAACTGCAATAAACCCAAAATGCCAATGTTCTTTCAAAGAAAAATGCAGAGGTGAATTAATCTTTAATAAAGCTGTATTTCATTACAGAAATGTAAATAAAAAGTTGCCTCATACTTGCATTTTCAGTAAATTATAATGTGCAAAAGAATAAGTGTAAAACAGTATATTATTGTATTTCCTACTGTGAAAATGTATTACAGTCCAAAACAAAAGCCAGTCCTTGCTTTGCAAATGTATACAGTGTTGCAAGGTTAATTTTCTTTGAAATGCTGAGCTAGGTCAATGTTTTTCCTTATATGGACTCCGGCTTGCTGCAATTTATCTGTCTTCCTTGAACATGTAAGCTATGGAAACAAGAAAGAATGTTTCAAAAATCTGAATCAAAGCAAAAGCCACATGAAATTCTATTTTGACTTATATGAGTACAGGCAAACAACTGAGATCTACAAACAAATCAATTAATAGAGCTGTCTGCAGAAGCATGCAATTGGGGCACAGCTCATCTTTTGATCAAGTGCCGGTAAGTATTCTAAGAATTCACTGTAATTCTGAGAGGTATCAGATACTAAGGACACATTTTAGTTCTTTAGTTAAACCAGTTAGAGACTAGTTAATTAATAATAAGATTTTTTTAACATTATTTATCTGGTTATATGTTTATTTTCAAATCCTTGTGTGAGTTTTGTACTGTTTATATATTTATTCAGAAAGGATAAGCTTTATCATATTTACTTGAAGTCAAAAATGTCATCATTCAACTTAAAATGAATGTGGTTTAGGGTTTATTTATTAACTTAAGGGATTATGCATTTTTTGTGTTCTTTCAGTTGTATGGAGTCTACACTTTGAAGGGTGACTGCTCAAATCTAAGTGACATCATTTACACATTTTAATATTTGGCTTATTGTAAGGGTAAACCTTAAGGAATGTTCTCATTACTAGTGGCGATGACACTATAACATTGAGATGTAATGTTGGTGGTAGAAAGTTGATATTTACCCTCCCACTCTGGAATATAATGTGCATGTGCAGTCCTTCATATGAGACATTAAACCAAGGTCCCATCTGCTTGAGTTGGTGCTAGCTCATGTAGATTTAAAAGATCCATGTCACCTATCAAAAAAGTAGGGGAAGTTCCCTGATGTCCTGGCCAAATTTCCCCTAGTAGTATGCATACAACTTCAGGTCTCCCCTGAAATGAGGCTACTAGCCTAGTGGTACTAACCCAGTAAATAAAAGATAAATAATTAAAAATAAATGTTGGTCAAGCTTTAACTACTGTTGGTAGGAGTGAATTGGAAGACACTGGGTTCACTCTAGGGCAGACAAAATCCTGTGACACCAGTGAATCTAACTCTGAAATGTATACTGTACAGTATAAAGCTTATTTGGGTATGATATGACATTACTATTACCCAAGTCAGCAGTGCATATTTATGGTACATTCTTAAGGCCAATTGCTCTTTGTATTTTAACTGGTACTTATGGTGGAATGCAAATTCCTATATTGCTGGTTCAAGCACGTAAATTTCTGTTGGCAGTGATTTGGGATAGAAGACCCTTAGCCACTGTTCATCCCATATTAATTATTAAGCAGTAGTTGCATCTTCTAAATTAGACTGTAAAACTTTATTTAAAAATTGTATATGGTTACAACCATAAGATAAATATACTGTAGCACAGCAGTTACTTTATTTTTTAATGTGAGTAGGTAAGTAAATGAGAGTAGCTAATGAAGTGGTCAAAAATAATCTCTGTGGAATAACGAAAACTGTCAGTGTCAGAGCTGCCTCAGGAGAACAAGTACAAGTGCATTTCATATGCTGATATGTCCGAGGAAGAAAACATAGCAGCCTTGGTTAAAATGCAGTCCAGTGAAACTGGGGGCAGCCAGGTCACAGCAGTAGGTAGAGACCGTGCAACAAAGCATTTCAGTCCCTCCCCAGATGTTCTTAAAATGCTGACTGAACTAAAAGATCAGCTCTTGTTTTGATGGTAATATGTCACAAAGCATCTGAGAGAATGAAATAGATTAAGATGCAAACAGATGAAGAGCAGGAAGATAGAGAGTGAGGACAGATGAAGAGTGTGAACAGAGGGAGGCAGAAGCTGAAGAAAGAGAGAAGCAATACCAGCATGAGAAGGAGGTACTGACCCTTCTTCAAAGGTATGAGAGTAATCGGGTAAAAGGCAAATCCTTGATGCAAAGGGTAGTACCAAATAATCAATTCTTCATGTAAAGAAGGGGTGACTAACAGTTTTATTCAGGCATTTGAAAGGGTATGTAATCAGCACCAAGATGACCAGGGGCAATGGGTCAGGTTTTATGCCCTCTCTTTACAGGTTAAGCAATGCATGCACTTTGGAAAATAGCTAGAATGAATGTTGTGATTATGTCAGGATTACCTTTTTGTTTTAATGTTTTAAACTTGACAAAGAAGTTTATCAGAGAGCATAGAAGAAAGGCTGATGATAATGTGACTGACTATATTGCAGACACAAGCACTTACATATCTAGCCAGCAAGGGACAACAGCAAAAGAAGGGGGTACCCAACACCATACATGAGTATAAGGAAGCCAATGTGGGCAGGCTCTATCTTCACAGTTTATTTAGGTGCTTGTCTTCTGAGCACCATAGCAATCATATCAAATAATAAAACAGATAATAATAAGAAAATAAACAATGTAGTAATAAATATAACAGAATTAGTAAATACATTGGGTAAAAAGCAAGAAAAAAATCCCGAAAAAACTAAAACATTGTTCAAAGTAAAAGGACTGTTTGGATAAAGAGAGAAGTTCAAAATGGGTAACTTGGGAAAAACAAAGAGTAAAGTATGAATAACATTAACTAACATTTAATATTCTAGATTAAAGAGATATGTTTTTAGGGTCTTTTTAAAACCAGACAGTGTCATGCCCAACAGCAACTACTGGGGAAGAGGTTCTAAGGATAAGGGGTTTGATGACTAAAAGTATGTACTCTATATATTTCCAGACAAGTCCTTGGAATCTTCAACAGTCCCATTAAGGAAGTTGGGGCCTAGCTGGGAGTTATGAAACCAAAATCTCCTTAAAGTATGGGGTAACCCAGATCACTCAGAGCTACATAAACCAGTAACAAGACTTTAATGCATGAACAGGCATCCAGTGATGATGCTGCAAAACAGGAGTAATATGAAGGTCATTAACATTACTTGTAAGTAACTATGCTGCAGAATGTTTAACCTGGTGCAAGTGCTCAACCTCAATATATATGTCACCTCTAGACATAGGCTATTGCAGTAATCAATCAGAAAATACCAGAGCATGACCAACCACCATGAGGTCATTTGGAGGAAGGAGGTGTTCGATGCAGAAGGTACTCTGAAACTGGAAATTGGAAGTCTTCATGACAGTTGATACCTGGTCCCTAAATGTCAAGTCTTTCATTGAAAATCACACCAAATGTTTTTTCTTCACATAAGTCCATCTGCCTCCATTGTAAACTACAGTGATGTCAAGAATTAGACAACCAGATTCCCTAACAATGGAATAAATCACCATAGCAACAGTGCTGAATGTGTTAAGTCAGAGGTGGTTGGCAGTCATCCAATTATGGATGGATTCTACGTCCTCATCCAGTGAATCAGCAACAAACAGCAGAACTCCCAATGGTAGCATATACATAGAGAACGGTAAAATACCTAAAATGGAACCTTGTGGAACTCGAATGTACCATGATAAATAGAGGAAGAATGTATTTGTGACATAATCCATTGGATATGGCATGTAAGGTAGAAGTAAACCATTTGAAAACAGTGCCCTAGGTTCCATAGTAGATTTGAAGGCAATCAAGTAAAATGTTACTGTGTCAAATGCAGAGAAGAGACTAAGGATGGCCAGCATGAAATAGCATCGCTGATTCCTTACCAGTAGGAGGACATTCAAAACCTGAGTAAGGACATTCTTAGTACTATGTCTGGTGCAGAAATTGGTCCGGGAAGGTTCACGATTATGGTATTCTAGGACATTTGATTCAAACTATGTAGAGACAACCCTTTTGATAAACTTGTCAATAAATGGATTGTTGGAAATAAGATGGTAATTAGGTAGGCCAACAGGATCAAGGGAATGCTTCTTCCTGACTGGGGTTATTAGTGTCTCCTTTAATTCAGTTGGAAAACCTCCAGTACATAGGAAGTGTTGACAACCTGGAAAATCAATGGTCCAAGCACTTCAAAACAGGGGAAAATAATCCTGTGGGGTATGGGTTTAAGATATGGATAAGAGTATGCATGTCTGAAATCATGGAAACAAAATCATGATAACCAAACTCCTGAAAATCAAACCACACCCAGTCAATTGGCTCCATAGTTGGACTACTAAAACCTATCAAGCATATTGTAGAAGACTGCACAATGCACAAGGGAGCCAGCTTAGCTGTGAAGAATGATGCAGCTAATTCTCATTTATCAGAAGAAAATGCTCTATATGAAGAAAGCATCCCAGATTACTCAGACTATCAACAGCTCAAAAAAAAAACTGCCAGTCAATTTGATACAGAAGAAAAAGCCTAAATAAGAATGCTGCCTTCTTCATGTGAGATATCTGTCTGATAAAATGCAGTGTTCCTTGAGTATAAGCTTGTTATCAATGCTGGGAGTGCCTCTCCATGTATGCTCTATCCTTTGCTGTTGCCACCTCAAGAGTTGTTGACCCATGTTGAGTCACAGTTCACATAACTTAAGGTGAGCTGGTGCTAGCTGATAAAGTGTTAAACATACAGCCTTATTACAGAGTGCAAGCAGATCTGCTGGATCCCCTATGCTGGGCACCAAGCGGAGCTGGTTTAAGAAAGGGGCAACAGGGGCAAATTAATCATGGGTACTGCATTTCATCAGCTAAAGATTGGTGAGGGGACTGTAACTAGACCACTAAGTCAGACATGGAAACACCAACCAGGAACAGTAGGTGTAGAGTATGCCCGAGATGATAGATAGCAAAGGTGATAAACTGAACAAAGCTAAAACCTTTCATAACTGTAAGGAAGTTCTAAG
>NC_056727.1:885943266-885945766 GCF_019279795.1 Protopterus annectens | reverse complement strand
CCTGTCATTCTATGAGCATAAAAAATTCTGATAAAGTTTTCACTGCACAGAGATAAACTATTTAATTGTCAGTATTATTTGCAATGTTAAAAATACAATCAGAAAAACAATATAAAGGTCTGAGTTGTTTAATTGTTGTATAACTTCCAAGTCTATTAAATATAAATGGTTTATAAAAGAAACGTTTCCACATTGTTCAATAACTGCTAATTATGTTGTCTCATAAAGTGTGAAAGGACACATCAAACTATATTTCTGCAGATAATTTTACACATCAAATAGTAAAGCCTCCTAATGTTTTACGAACTCTTACTCTTACTTGTTCTAGTTTAGAAGGTCATTTTTCAAAGACTGCCTTTACTCTTTTTAGCTCTCATTTTTAGTAGAAGGCTGCCTTAACAAAACTGCCCCGAACACTGCTTTATAACTTTAAGTGTTACTCATGCCAGACTAAAAATGAAAAGTAGTCAGAAGCCAAGGGCTCAGTGGTGCCTTTCTATTCTTTGCTGGCACTGTGCCTTAATACACCATTGCCCATGCATTATATGTGTCTGATGCATTAACTCCTCACATCTTATTGCTTGCCTGTATCACTTTGGGCATCAGCAAAGGTGCCAGCATTATTTGTTTGTAGCTGACAAAGCTGTCCAGTTGAAAAAAGGTTTAATACTGTTCTGATTCATTCCAGAAAACATATGGTTTATGTTCCATGATCACTGTCAGTTTCTGGAGCATCCAACCATACTGCCATACAGGAAGCTGCGGGTACGTCACTTCACCCCCATCCAAGGACATAACACACACACACACACACACACACACACACACACACACACACACACACACACATACACAAAGATCACTGCAGCACCCACAGAAATGTGAAATAAATCTATAGCAAGACATCAAAAAAACACACCACACACACCTGCACAAGTGCACACATGCATCATGCAAAATACTGATCACTGCAACACCCACAGGAATGCAAAATAAATCTATAACTAAACATCTAAAAAGTAATTTCACATGTTGAGCTCTAACAATGCCATGACTGACTGTACATCCCAAGTTACTGCTTCATACATACAAACCCAAACACACACACACACACACACACACACACACACACACACACACACACACACACACACACACACACACACACACACACATACACACACACACACACATATATATAAATATATATATATATATATATATATATATAAATAATATAATATAATATAATATATATATATATATATATATATATATATATATATATATATATATATATATATATATATATATATATATATATAGGTGTACTTAAAATGATGTAAACATCGTAAGATCAAAAGTCAAAAGACTGAAAGTGAAAGATACTGAAACTAAAAAATACTGAAACACAAAATACTGACAAAATTGAATTTATACTAGGAAGACATTTATGTCCTTTCCCTGCTGCTGAGTGACCTCAGAGTTGGTATATATAATTAGCAGAGGGGTGGGTGGGGTGCAACCCCCACATGGTGGTGCAGGGTGAGACTTGCCAGCTGTGCAAAACCATTGAAAAAATGTGGTTTGATGTCAGATTTTTCAGTGGTTTTCTATGTGGTTAGATTTTTCTCACATTTTTCAGTGTTTGTGCAGGGGCAAGCCCCTCTGATTCTCCCTGCTAATTATACATATATATATATATAAAATGGATCTATATTAAAATATTGAACAAATGTTCATGCTTAAAAAGATTGATCCCTAAAGCTCTCCTGCACATTCACACCTTGCTAATTATATGCACACTAAATCCAAGATTGCACTACAGTTGGGAAAGGGCAAAATCCCACCCTCTATTCTAACATGACCATGGACAACCGTTTGCTGGCATTTTTTGAAAGTCTGACATTTCAATATAAAAATTAGCTAAAAATATGGAAATCTAATTAGCACATAATTTGAATACTAAATGGCACATATCTCTTCTTGTTTCCAGTAGGAATGTGGTATTCTACTTAGAAACACCTGCTTGAAAAAACAGAGTGACAAAATGATGGGAAAATTAAAGCACATTATCAAAAAGGTAGTGTAAAATCTGTAGACTTTAATGAACCATATTGCAAAAGTCTGCCATGCCAGGCAATTTATTTTTGTTTCAGAAAAAGGGAGATGAAAGATTTGTCTTCTCTTTTTTTTTACATTATTGTTGTCACTAGTATGTTGGTCATGCAGTATGGTTTTCTGTGTACTAGACAGCTTCAAAAATCCCATGTGATGAGGGGATTCAGAAAATTGTATGAAGGGGTAAATCAAGCCTGAAATCAGGACACACCACCACTAATACAGATATCCAGTGCAGAGGAAAACCAAGCCTAAAAATAGGAATGTTCTACCAAAAAGGGACAGTTAAGAGGTCTGTGTTGGTTGGTTGGATGTATTAGATTTTAATGTGAGGATGTGACACTGAGAGAAGGTGGGGGGAGTTTCTTGTTTTTTAAAC
>NC_056727.1:885930766-885940766 GCF_019279795.1 Protopterus annectens | reverse complement strand
ATATATATATATATATATATATATATACACTTTTTATCATGCAAGGGAATGGTTTATTGTGCTGTAAAACAAAGTGTTATTGGTACACATGTTAAATTCACATCCTTTCCCCCATTAGGGTGACATTCGAGCTGGTCCTGCCCTACTTAGTAGCTGTCATAATAATATAACCCTTATGTACTTTAAATAAAATTTATAACAATGTGGTACCTCTTATTAGATTATTAAGTAGATTATTAAGTCTGTGATTTTATCCAAGACAATATACTACATGGCTGGAAATATATCAATCTTAGTCCATTTGGCAATCAAAAAATATATATAAATATATACATATACACTTTGCATGTAAAAAATCAATTGTAAAAATCATATTCGATTTTCATAACCTATTGTAACAAAGATCACTTTTGTCCTAAATTTCTTCAGGTCTGTGTACAAGAACCCTAAAAACTATCTATAAAAATATATATAATTGTATTGTTATTACACATCATTTTGAATAAAGTGGAAAAAAGAGCACTAGAAAAAGAAAAAATAATAAGAAAAAATGTATGATGATGGAAACAAAATATACACTTAAATTACAACTGATTTAAAATGGTATTTAAAACTAACTGGTAGAATAAAATTAAATTAAATAAAATTAGTCATGTAAACAATGTGGCAATTTTCTAAGTTCCAGTGCATTTTTAATTGAACAGTAGTAGTTTAGTCCAGGCTTCCTAAAAGAGTTCAGTTATAATTGCCACATGAGTTCATGTTTCTCCAGAATATTAGGGATGTCTACTTCAAGATAACCCATGTCTATGTGATCCAGGATCTAGAACTTAAAACCTGTGTGTCTTGTATGAAGAGAAAGGTGTTTGGCTAGTGCATTATTTTTACATTCAGAGCGGATTTCTGACAGATGAAATGAAATCCTACGCTTGAGTTTATTTACAGTCTTGCCCACATAGAATGCATCACATTCATTGCACTGTGCCCTGTAAATTACTTTTGTAGTGTTACAGTCACCCTCTGCACTGGTCTTAATGATTTTCTTTAAATAAGGGCAATAAAAACTACCACCTTGCTGTATAAATATACAAAATGTACAATTAGTTTCACAATTTTAGTGTTTCTCTCATATGGTCTAGGTTCAGATTCAACAAAACTTCTAATGTTCCAGGCCTTCTTTTTAACAAAGGATGGGGCTTCACCTAAGATGTTAATCAGAAAAGGGTTTCCTGTGACAATGTCCCACTTTTCTTCAATAACATTTTTGATATTGTGATAATCCAAAGTGTATGTCATGATGCAGCTATTTACAGACAAAATCTATAACTAAGATACAATTATGGATGTTTTCTTCCCTTTGAAGAGACCTGGCTAAGTATAGCCCCCAGTGAACAGCATGAAACATCTACCTGTAGTATAAACTCCTTGTGATAAATAGGACTAGTTGGTACATACAGTGATTCCATGCAAGACCTTCTTAAGTTTCAGGAAAGATTGGTCACAAGTTGCTAATCAGGTAAATTTATTTGGCCTATTATCTCAGGCAAGGTCTGTAACAAGAGTGGTTATGGTACCAAAGTTACAATGTTTCTGTAATACACCACTGTTCTGAGGACTGTCCTTACCAGCCTTTTCTTCATGAGACAGACTATGACTAGATAGCCACCATTTTTGCAGCTTCTAAATTAATTTTAACACCACCCATCTGATGACCAGGATAATTCACTTCAGCCATTCCTACCAGATATTTTTTTTTAACCTTAACAGTCAATCCAGCCTTTTAGTTTGTTCAGCATCTCTCTGACATGTTGTGTATGTTCCTTGCAGGACTAAATAATGATTTCAATATCAGCTATGTAAACAAGAACATAGCTTCCAGCTCCTGCTACAGTGTTGCCTACCTGCCTCTTAGAATTGGCTAGGGTATTCTTCATCAAATTGGATATTTTGGAGAATTCAGTGAGCAAAAAGAGTGTGACAAATTCTGACCTCTGTGTCACTGCATCGAGTACCTTCCAGTAATCCTTAGTTAAGCCTGCTTCTGTGTGTCTATTTAGCTTTCTATAATGTACAAAAAATCCTGTTACTGCTATCGTTTTTGTCACTAATGTTACAAGTAAGATCCAGGGAGTGCAGTTCCTCTCACATAGTTTGCTTCACCTGCTCAGGCACCCTGTAAGGAGTCTGTTTGCTTGACTGCTGGATTCTTGCATACACATGGTGACTACTAGCTGAGTGCACCTTGGTTTAGTATTGGAAATATCCTCACATTATAATGTGCCTATTTGGATATCCTGAACCTCATAAAGGATAGCTGCAGTGACAGTACTACCCAATCTACTGAAGTGTCAGTTTGATTTTCACTGAGGAGATCTATTACCAGATCTCCATCTGGCTCCTCTTGTACTCCACCCCATATTCTAAGTTTAAGTGACTTTCTATGACAGCAGGACTTTGCAATATTGATGTGGTAGCTTTTATGTTTTTGCCTCCTGTCCAGCAACTCCACCACAAAAATGACATCAGCAACCTTCTCCACAACAGTGAAAGGATGATGCTAGCTGTAGCTTTTTTGCTGAACACGTATAAACTCCATTACCATTCGTCCATCTGTCCAAAGTTGGGCTCTTGCTGTCCAGTCTAACCTGACCTTCTGCTGCTATTGCACATGAGCTAGGTGTTCGAATGCCAGCTCATGCACTTGAATCCAAATAGCCATCATTCAGGAGTCCATTCTCTGTACAGTAACACCTTTTCCCAGTATACAGACTGTCTATGATCTTGACTGTCAAAAACTTCCTTGGCTACTTCTCTCAAGTCTTTTAAAGTGACATTGAAGATATGTACCTTCCTCAGTTGTATCTTTGTAATCCTTTCCACTTCTCCTTCAGTACAAGTCTAGTATTTTTTTATAAATGTATCTAATTTTTACATTTACCTAATATCTCTTCCACTGAAGTAACTCCTAGGTAAAATCCAGTACCTTTTGACACCTGTGGCTCAGCTATAGTCTATATGCAACTACCTAGCTCTTTCCCTAAAGTAGTGACATCACCAGCCACGTCCGGACATTTGGGAAATATTTGTTTTTTCTCTCTGCTATATTGCTATCTTTCCCACATGATTGTCTCCATGCTTGGTTGCATCATCAAAGTCATTGCCTATTAGAACATTAGCTGGGATATCATCTGACACTGACACTTGTTTTCTTTCCTGGCTTCCAAGTCCAAATGAATTCAAGTCAATGGCACCTAAAAAAGTATTCTTCCTATGGTGCTAACTAGAGTGCACTTCCCAGGCAAGTAATGTTTTTCTGCAACAACTACAGGCTTAACAATAGCTGTTTCTAATGCATTATACCTCTTAGTAATTGTTTCTTGTGGGAAGTTGGTATAATGGTTAAGGTGTTTATCTTACAGACACAAGGTGCAGGATTTGATTCTCACATGGGGTAATTTACTAGGCTTAAAATGGCCCATGAGAACAGTTAGCCTAGTACTAATCTATGAATCTATACAGTAGTATGGTTTAGGACGTTGTGATAATCTGGAACAGTGACAGTTTAAAAAAAGCATTACCATTATCGTGATGCTATCTTTGTTAGCTCCATCAAATGGCGTTTTCCCCACTCCATCTTTATAGACATTCAGATTGTAGATGTGCAGTTTGGATATAGTAGCAACAGTTTACACAAATGGTCTCTCCATTTGCCTCTGAAATATGTTTTGAATGTTTAGCCTGCTTCCAAAGATTCATTTATACTCATATATAGTACGAGTAACCAATTACTGATTTCTCATTGAAACTGAGTCTTTGAAAAAAAAAAAAAAAACATAAGGTTATTGTGAACTAGGACAGCGTAATACACTATTGCCATCATTAGTCCCTAAGAACTTCTATTTCCTTAGGGTGGGAAACAAAGCAGCAATATTTTAGTGGATTGTTGTTAGAGTGCATTTGTAATACTGTCTATTGCCTTTCATGCATTTGTACACTGATAGCTAGATAAGGATCGCCCATTTAGCAATTTCCTTAGCAGCGATGCAATCCTAATTTGTTAATCTGAGTCTTACATTTTAAAAGTAGTAACTTGACATTCACTTACCTACCTAAGAAAGTGTTTATTTCTGCAGTGAAATCATTAACACTGTCCCTTGCCTTTCTGCTATATTTTTGAAACATTTTCCTGTAATCTTCTGGATTAAGGCTAAACATTCAAATAAACAGGTTTTAACTTTACAATAATTCGTAAATCAGAGTCAGACATTCTTAGTAAAGCATGCATCAACTTATTGGTGAACAGATGATTTGAAAATCCTCACTTTTTGCCCTTGTTTAATTTAATACTGACTACACACTTTCGTTATTTCTTAAATAAAACTGTCAAGGTCATCACTCTCTTTAGACTAAGTAAAAAGTAGCACTGAGCTTGGCTTAGCTTTCATTTCCATTACTCACATGCTGTTGACAGAGAGCTAGCATCAACTTATACTGTTGCTTCTTTTCCCTTTCTTCCCACTAATTCTGTGTTTTCTGAGCCATAGCTAGTTTATGCAGATGCTTAATTTCCTCTTCTACAGCTTTGACCTGTGTCTCTCTCTCTCTCTCTCTGTGCTGTTGCTCCCTTTGTACCTTGAGCTGTTTCATTCTTTCAACTTTCTCAGCCTAGGTGTTTCAGCTTCAGCTCAGGGCTCTTTGGTTCAGCTACATTTTGAAGTCATCTGAGGATCAACTGAGTTGTTCAGATGTGCGTTCACAAGCAGGCTGTCTCTGGGTTTTGTGGACTGAATCTTCACTGTATTCAAGGTGGTTATCATCTCCTCCTTGGTCATATCTGCAAGTTAGATTTTTTTTCAGTTTGCATTTTTAGTCACCTGTAAGATTGACATTTGTTCATACTCAACAAATTTCACTTTTACCTGTTTTCTAACTACTCTGTACAAAAATAAAATAACTGCTGTGCAAAGCATATCACTGTATATTTAGTTTGTAGCTGCAAGGGTAGGCATACTCTCGGATGACAATACTGTTTAGTAGGCTATACAACTCCAGTTCTTAATATCCCACCACTGCCACCATTTTATATATAATTAATAGATATGCAATCTTGCCCACTGACACATGTGACAAATGGACATATAATCTCCCCAACTGCAACCAATTAATATGTGCTGGTCATGGGCTAAGGTCTCATAATCTCTATCATTGATCATCAGATGATATATGAAGAAGGATTAGCCTTAAGATGTTATAGTGAATGCATATTGCTGCCTCAGGTAATAATCAACACCAGCCACTCCCAAACAGTCTTTACACTGTACAGTTGTAGGTTAGAGTTGCAATCACCAGCTTCCTTGAATTTCACCCATATGAGACTGAGTTCAATGCCCTCCAGTGCCAGTTTACTAGCAGTAACCGAAACTTTTTCAAGATTATTTTGTACAGAAATACAGGCACACACACACACACACGCACACGCACACGCACACGCACACACACACACACACACACACACACACACACACACACACACACACACACACCATTTACAATGGAATGGTTAATAATATCTCTTCAGGTACCAACATCCACTTTCCTGGCTTTACAGTAAGTCTGCTTATAGCTAGCCAAATCAAGGGATGCAACAACTGTTTACCATTAACATAATCGACTGTTAATTATTGGCATGGTAGCAAAAGCTTGAGCAGTACCTTTTCAAAGGGTAAGAGCCAAAAATTGATGTAGCCATCTCAATACATATACCCCTTAGGTGATAATCAAATCACCATCTGCAAACATTTAAAACTTGGTGATAAAATTATTTGTTTAAAATAAATAAAATTATGCAATGCAATTTGTAAAAGGAAATACATACACAGTGAAAAATGGTTCAATGAAAATACAAAATATGCATTTAAACAGGCAGATGACACAATAAAGACCTCTAACAACTTATCTGGATCTAACAATCAGTATCTAAACAGATATACTGAATTTCTCCCCACCACTGACTTGCAATGCTAAACAACAGTTGCAATTTTTCAGGAAAATGGAATCTGTTTTAAGAATGTAGTCCACTGTGCACTGTCTGGAAGAAAGGCAGTAAATGAACTAGTAGTTGCTGTCTCTCTACAGAACAGTCTAAGCAGTCTGTCTTCTTTTGATTTAAAAGTGGATAACGCTTTTCATGTTTTTCAGAGCCTTACTTGGTGGTGGACCAAAAACCAAGTTTCAAAATAAGGTGATGTATTTTTAAATGAATGACACTGTAAATTTATGCAAATTTGAGATGCCAGACTAGTTTCATTTTTTAACAGTTTTATTGCATTTCTATTAAAAGCAGTCACATACCAGATGCTGTTTGCCTGTTTTTATATTCTGCACCTAAAGACTGCGGTGGTGGTGCTGCGGTAGCGTTGTCGCCTCACAGCAAGACGTTGTCCTGTTCGATTCTCAGCTAGAGTGTCTTCTGCGTAGAGACATGCGTGAATGGGCGTAACTTCGTTGAAGGTTGTGCGTCAGGGCTGACAACTCGGCATGTAAAAATCTACTGACAATCATTAGCGGACCGGAGTGGCGACCCCTAATCGGGAAAAGCCGAAAGACACAACAACATGCTATACATTTAACAGGCTGTATGACTTACTGAAAACATTTTTTTATTAAAATATACTTATATTTACTTTAGATTAAAACATCCTGTTCACATTATCAATAACGTATTAGTACAAACATTCTTTAGCCATACAGGACAGTGAGCTTATTATGTGAAACTCTAAAATGAACTTTAGGAAGTACAAACGCATTCTTTATACATTATCTGCTATCTGACTTGAAAGCAAAAGTAAAACATAAAAGGTTTTATCACTTCCATGATTAACCAATACCGATTTATGCCCACCATCTGCAACTACTTTGTATCACAAGTACTACATTGTTTATGTGTCTTCAGATTTTGTTTCTTGCTAAAACATACTGCATCAGAGTAGATTATAAAGAAGGACTCTTTGCACTTTCTATGTTAAGAGAACAAAATCAGGAAGACTGGGTGCAGTGAATGAATTGTTTATGGTTATATATGATTAATGAGAATATTTAAAAAAGAGGAACTATTTACACGACCGTTATGACAATACAACAAAAGTTCACATGTTGCTTAGTTCAGAGCGCTTAGCTCTATGGTATATAGGGATGGAGCACTCACTATGACTATAGTATAGGTGAAAACCAAAAGATAATCAGTATCTGGAAACTACCAGATATAACTTAACCAGTTCAGTAGTATTTAGTGATAGACAGACATTGCCAAATCACCTAATTAAGCTATATGTATGACTTTATAAGCTATATGTGTTCCCCAATTAGATTTTTCACTGATCTGACCTATTTCCTTCATACTTACAAAAAAAGAGCAGCGACTGTCTTCAAATTAATGTATGTTAGTACTTTGAAGTGGTCTTTTCCACATTCAGTGATGTTAGAAAGACAATTTAAGGCCACTCTGGGGCAGAGAGATTTAAAGCTCTGATTATCATCAATTAGTAACTGAGCACTCCAGTGGAGTGGGGGTAGTTAGCAGACCATGCCAGTTCACCTATCATCGGGGAACAGAGGATGTCCCTAGCCACAGAAGTGCTGACCATTCCTGAAGGATGGGTGTACTGCATACAGCATACAGGCCAAGAAAATGCACTTGTCACTGCCAAACTGCATTCATGTAGAAGTTTTCATTGTGAGTTTGGTAAAGCACACATGCCCTTTGGGAAAGTGGTAGCAAACCATTAGTTTGGGAGACTGGGCTGTTATCCAACAGGGGGTGGTATTAGGCTATAAATGAAAACTACCCTGATGAGTACTTAACAATTACTGCACTATGTTTGGTTGTCATCCCTTAGGGGAACAAAACAGCAGGATCATTATGGTAGGCCAGATGATCAATAGACATGGGGGCCAAAAAAGCATACAGAAAATTAATTTTAACTATAGAAAAACACTAAAGTCTTCCAATGTTGTAAATCTGTATTTAAAAGTATGAAGATACTGGCCCAGTACTGAAGACTAACCATGTTTCAGTGGGTCATAGTGAAGACACGTGTGTGTGTGTGTGTGTGTGTGTGTGTGTGTGTGTGTGTGTGTGTGTGTGTGTGTGTGTGTGTGTGTGTGTTTGTGTGTGCATGTATGTGTGTGCATGTATGCATGTATGTATGTGTGCATGTGTTTGTGTGTGTGTGTGTGTGTGTGTGTGTGTGTGTGTGTGTGTGTGTGTGTGTGTGTGTGTGTGTGCACAACTGCATATGCATTACGTGTACTATTAACAGATGACACATCAGACTGTGCTTCTTACTTGAAAAAGAAACAAAAAAATGAAACTAGAGAATTGGAATCCAAATGAAATGAGGAAAGCATTGAATATTCTACAAGTCGTAACTGAACCTATCATATAACAATGATTTCACCTAAATAATAAGCAGTGTTGCAGCAGAGCACTCACCAACATTTTTATGCACAAACAAGGTCATTTGCAATTTACAGTGAAAGAACTTGTCATCAATTATTTGTCTTTCTCCAAGAAGTTCCCTTTCAAGTTAATCTGCTCCTTGTTCTTCCAACACATCAAATAGCTACTACCCACAACCAGCTGACTCCTGTGTGCTGATGCCGTTGCTGTCTTTGGCTGACAATATGACTCAAACACAGGCAGCCGAATGGACAGAATACACAAGGATGTGCTGAGAGAGGACTGCTCAGTGTGTGATTGGATGCCTCTATGCTTCTTATACCTGTACAAGCAGAAGGAGATGTGCATCCAGGAAATGTAGGGCTAAAATGCATTTGTCTAAGGAAATTACCCAAAATATGTGAGTCAGTGACTGAGTGACAACATATGATAATGACAATGTTTTTTAAATACCTTCAGTAGGTGTATTGAATGCTATGACTCAAAGCTGTGCAAATGCTAAAAGAACCACTTGTGAATAGCTGTCACACCAGCCTACCAGTTAGTTAATCAGTGATCATTTCTAAAAACTATACTGAAATACCGAAATGAGTTTAGCAGAGCATTTCCAACAAGACATGGTGTAAGTTGCATAATGAGATATTTAATCTGCAGTTTAACAAAAATGGTCATATAGCTATAGAAATTGAGTTGGAAGAGTTCCCTATTTTCATTACAGTTTTGAACTAATGTGATACATATTAACCTAAGACTTTGTGTATCAGTGTTTTTAGTGAAGAAAGGTTAATAATCTACACTTATGGCCTTTGTAAGTTTCACTGCAGACTTTAACATTAGTGCAATGTGAACTGTATCAGCAGATGTGTAGAAGCATTGCATTTATGAGAAGCTGAAATCAGTAAGTGCATTATTTGGAGGCACAAAGCTAGGGACATGATTGGATAAAGAGATTAAGTCATGTTTCATAGGTCGGACCACAGATATAAGAATTTACTATTATTTTCAGTTTTCATTCATCTAGGAATGTCATACTGTTTCATCGCCTATAGCTTGGAACTTAGATGAGCTAAAACTGAGGAGATTTTATAGATGAAAGTGATTTCGATAAAACAAGACAGTAGTTTGAGTAAAGCGCCATTAGATAGAAAGTACTGTGACCATTGATGATTTATGGTGGTGTCACCTTATCCCTGTAATTTGTCCCAGATAGTATCAGTAGTAATCAGTAAGCCTGTAATAGCTCAGCTACGCTGTTTCCCCTTTTTCTGTTTAGTAACAAGCATTCATTATACTTTCAAATTAACATTAATCTGAACTACTGAAGCTTAGAATGAGTTAACAGTTTATTATCTGTCACCCACGACTAGAACAAAAGTAAAACCTTTCTCACCAAAGGTGTTTTTTGCATAGTATATTTATTTCCTTCTCTCTCTGGGTAACATTTTGCCTCAGTCCTTCATTGTGTTATAGGATACATTTCATTCTTTACATCAGATGTACAGACAAGTTAATGGCATGGGCTTGCCCTAGACTTAAACAGTA